>NW_027526361.1:197771801-197785237 GCF_048455015.1 Haemaphysalis longicornis
AGATTGCACTCTAGGTAAGCTAGTGATAAACTCCCTCCCGCCCGCGGTAAAATCGCTGGGAGGATGAATAGGCCCACAATCCTGAAAGGTTGGCTTCCGGTCCATAAGGTAAATCCTGAAAGAGCTGTCGGAAGATGCTGCACTCTTTTGTCTCCAGCGGTGCATGCGCCATCGTGCAGCCTTGAGTACAGCTTGACGTCGCCAAAGCGAAGTGGACGTCTACAAAACTCTGTACCCAGCCTTTTGAATGGTTTGATATTCCATAATCTAGCAGCCATTTCACAAAAGGCGTACTTGTGCAACTGCCAGTGTCTTGGTGGTAGTGTTGCTTGTGCGAAGACAGCCCAGGCGTGTTCTTATAAAAGTATTGTAACCTCTTCGGATGAATCTTTCGGTAGTTTCTTCTCCTGGCCAGCTCGTTTTCGTGCTCGTTGTCGGCTCACTGTATGGTTCTTGTAGTGCTCGACCAGTACACTGTGTCTCTTCGCAGTTCAGAGAAGTTAGCACGAGTGGTGTAGATTTTCTGTCTCCGGGAATACGGAAGCACTCATATCTGTGTTCGGGTGAAACCTCGGGGAGTACTAAGGTTGGTGCTGGTCGGCCTTTACGAAGGTCCGGTAAAGATGCACTCTTTATGACGTTTGGAACCAAGATTTACTCGAACTCAACATCACACCGTGGCAGCTCTATCCTTTTGTTCACGACTTTAAATACAAATGTTTCCTCGTCTACTTGAAAGGGATCCCCTAAGTCGTCCTTGTCTATCGCACGCGTGGCCTCGTGTTCTTTATGCCTAGTTATCTCTGGGACACTTGAAGCTAACTCGGTTCAGGCTCCCAGCTGCATGCTTTTCCACTAAGAATGATCTTCGGCATTTCGGAACCTTGAATCGTTCACTGCAACAATGGCTTGTTCCTGCAGGGCTACTTGCGAGACATTTCGGAAAAATTAGTCTTGACTATCTTCTCTGGTTCCCCGCACGGGGCACCTTGAGCAATCTCGGGGACGGTACTGGCGATAACGCGGACCCTGAGCCCCCAAACATAAGCTGGATCCAACCGTGGCGATGTGTTTATAGGTGGAGGGTTAGAAACCACGAACGGTGGCCGTCGGAGCCCAGGTCAAGCTCCGGCGGATGGGCTCCCTATCTGTTCACCAGGCAGGGAGCTCCGGGACCTCTTTGGCTACCAGGGTAAGGTCAAAGAAGAAAGTACCCCCGTCTCCCTGCTTTCCAATGTATCATATGGCATTTTCCAACCCCCCCCCCAAACGTGATCGGCCCCCGAAAAGGGGCCGCACCGAAGCTTCATTCCCACCCTTGCCAACAATTGCATCCCAAAAGCCAGATAACTATCCGCGCTTCTTAATTGTTGAATCTCTTGACAAGTCAAATCCTATCTCCTCCCAGTCAGTGTTCCTTATCACCAAATTCCTTGAAGGCATTCTTGGCAAGTCTTTCCAAGCCAAGAAACTGAGAACGGGCGAAGTTCTGGTCGAGGTGAACACTCACCAGCAAGCCACAAGCCTCCTTACCCAGAATCGCATGGCAGATCTGGACATCAGAGTCACACCCCACCGTAGCCTCAATAGCTCTCAGGGTGTGATTTCTGAGCCAGATCTGATAAATGAAACGGAAGCCGATCTGCTCGAAGGTCTGAAAGGCGAGGGCGTGACGGCAGTGAGGCGCATCACCATCCGGCGAGATGATAAGCAAATCATGACAAAACATATAATCTTGACATTTGACCGTTCCACACTCCCCGAATCCGTCAAAGCAGGTTTCATTCATTGTTCTGTCCGGCCTTACATCCCGAACCCGCGGCGCTGTTTCAAGTGCCAACGGTTCGGGCATGGCACCACCTCCTGTCGCGGCAAAACAACGTGTGCAAAATGTTCATCCCAAGATCATGATACAGATAACTGCCAGCCTCAACAATTAATGTGCAGCAACTGTCGTGGACCTCATGCTGCGTACTCCCGCACGTGTGAAAGGTTCCAGATGGAAAAGAAAATAATAAATCTCAAAATCACTGAAAACATCACCTTCCCAGAGGCGCGGAAGAGGTTCGCCTCTTTCCCCCTGGGCAGGTACGCCGACGCAGCTCGCCGGGGGGCGGAGCGGCGTCTTGTTTCGGCGGGGACCCAGTACCGAGAGTCGGACTTGGTCCCGCCCCCGCCCCCCCCCTGGGTTGCTTCTTGCAGCCCAACCCGCCTCCGCACCGCTCGCTGAGCCAGCAGCGGCTGTGGTGGCATCCACGTCCGGTGGGGATGCTGCTGCACCCACCGTTTCCCCCTCTCCACCGGCCCGAAGCACACGCGAGGGCCCGGACGAGATGGAGACGGAGGCAGTCGCAGCGACCTCCTCCTCCGCCTCGCTGCCTGTGCCACCTGTGGTGCTCCCCACGCCTTCGGCACTGGCACCGCAGGCAAAGAACACCCGAAAGGGTACCACGTCAAGGGGGCCCAGTCCGCTGGGCACCCCCTTGCCATCAGATGACGACATGGACGTCGAGCCCTTCCGGCTTTCATCGCAACGGAAGGAACGGGCTGCGACGTCCAGGTCAGTAGAGAAGGCCAGAAAGCCCCTCCCAAGAGTCCAAGCCCCGAAAGACCCTACATAAATAATCACACTCCAGTAGCTTTAACACATCCTAATGGGAAGAGAAAACATAGTTCAATGGAACTGCAGAGGCCTTCTGAATAATCTTGATGACGTGCATGAGATTCTGCATGCCAACCAGCCAAGTTTAATGTGCGTCCAGGAAACACATCTGAATGCCAAACACACAAATTTCTTGAATAGTTACATGGTATACAGGAAAGACAGGGATGGCTGCACACACTCTTCTGGCGGTGTGGCCATAATCGCCCGCAAATCCTTAGCATGCCACCCTGTCACCTTGAACACCGTCCTTGAGGCTGTAGCCGTCCGCACAATAATTTTTAATAGGTTGATAACGGTATGCTCCATTTACATTCCTCCTGATCTTGCACTTCTGAGCTCTGACTTTGAGGCGCTGGTCGACCAGCTTCCTGAACCGTACATCTTAACAGGCGACACAATTCTCTTTGGGGCTCTTCTCGCACGGATGCCCGAGGTCGCCTGATAGAGAAATTCCTTACATCTTCAGGAGCATGCCTTTTCAACAATAAACAGCCTACATACCATAACACAGGTCACAACACATACTCGCATCTTGACTTGGCTATTGGATCCGCAGTTCTCTTTCCATGTCTTGAGTGGGGTGTGGGCACGGACCCATATGGTAGTGACCATTTCCCCACTTCATTAACGTACATAGGTACAGGCCCGAGCAGTCCATCTTCCCATAAAAGGTTTAATGAAGCAAGAGCTAACTGGAATACATTTACAGACACATCCCAACTACACCACACATCCATAGGACACCTGCACGTTGAAGAAGCTACCCAACTGCTCACGGCGCACATCCTCGACGCCGCCGAAAAGTCCATTCCCCACGCCTCTGGTGCCCCGCGCAACCAGCGGAGGCCGTGGTGGAATGAGGACTGCAGGCGGGCGCGAGAGGCCCAGAACAAGGCGTGGGGTGTCCTTCGTCGGTACCCCACGTCGGGTAACCTCATTTTGTTCAAACGGGCCAAGGCGTTAGGAAAACGTGTGCGCCGTGAGTCAAAACGAGAGAGTTGGCGTTCCTTCATAACATCCATCAACTCCTACACAGATACACGGAAAGTATGGACGAGAATACGCAAACTCAAAGGACAACAAACTCACAGCCTGCCTCTGGTCAGCACTACAGGCGACACACTCGAAGACCAGGCTGACACACTCGCACAACACTTCCAACACGTGTCCAGTTCAGCACACTACACGAACACTTTCCTGAGGTATAAAGACTCTAGTGAAAAGAAGTCACTACACGACAACAACAAATCAGAGACTTCTTACAACTCCCTGTTTTCACTACATGAGCTGAGGGCTGCCCTGAGCACGTGTAAACCCTCAGCTCCAGGCCCAGACAACATTACATATACAATGATACAACACCTGCACGCAGACACGCTTCTAACACTCTTACACCTATATAACAAGATATGGCTTTCGGGGCACATTCTAAACTCTTGGAAGGAGGCTTTAGTTGTAGCTTTCCTGAAGGAGGGAAAGGACCCGTCATCCCCCTCAAGTTACCGTCCTATTGCCCTGACGAGCTGCCTGTGCAAGCTCTTCGAGAAGATGATAAATCGCAGGCTCGTGTACTTCCTTGAGTACAACGGTCTTCTCGAGAGCTGCCAGGCAGGCTTCAGGGTAGGGCGATCGACGAACGATCAACTGTTAGCTCTTGACTCGTACATCAAGGATGCCTTCGCGCACAAGCAGTATTGTTTAACTGTGTTTTTCGACCTTGAGAAGGCGTACGACACCGCTTGGCGTTATGGGATCCTTAGGGACCTCAAGTCATTCGGTGTTTCGGGAAACATGTTGAACGCTCTTGTCAGTTACTTGTCGGACAGGACGTTCCGAGTAAGAGTTGGTGGTGCACTCTCAAAGGTTCACATGCAAGAAAATGGCGTGCCACAGGGTGGCGTGTTGAGCTGCACTCTCTTCATAGTAAAAATGAACTCTCTTGGTAAGGCACTGCCACCTACAATCTCTTATTCCATGTATGTAGATGACGTCCAGATATCCTATAAATCATGCAATATGTCAATCTGCGAACGTCAAGTCCAGCTTGGTGTAAAGAAACTTGCCGGCTGGGCAGACAAGAATGGTTTTAAATTGAATCCGGTAAAAAGCTCCTGCGTTGTGTTCTCCAGGAAGCGCGGTGTCCATCCGGACCCAGACATTCATCTTAATGGCGTGTCGCTTCCTGTGAACAAGGAGCACAAGTTCTTAGGTGTTGTGTTTGATCACAAACTCACATTCATTCCCCACATCAAGGAACTTAAAAATAAATGTCTCAAAACAATGAATATACTTAAGGTTCTCTCCCACCAATCCTACGGTTCCGACAAAGAACTCCTGCTTCGCTTGTATACTGCATTGGTTGGGTCTCGTTTAGACTATGGCAGTGTGGTATATGGGTCGGCTACTAAAACAGCGTTGCGAATGCTTGACCCAGTGCTACACTTGGGGCTTCGTCTCGCCTCGGGTGCTTTTCGCACTAGCCCTGTCGAGAGTCTGTATGTCGAGTGTGATAAGTGGAGCCTTGAGAACCAACGAACGTACATGGACTTGCTATATGCTTTTAAAATTTCATCACTGAATAATCATCCTTTTTATCCTGTCTTTAACGATACATCAACATCTCTGCTCTTTGCAAATCGCCCATCCGTTCTTCTGCCCTTTTCACTTAGAGTGAGAGAGCGAGCCTCGGATCTAAGTGCTTCGTTTTTAGATGTGTACAGGTCATCCTTTTCTAACAGTTTACCGCCTTGGCAAGTTCGCCCGGTGTCGTGCGACCTTACTTTTATGAGACTTGACAAAAATCGTGTACCACGAGCTGCAATACTGCAGCACTTTCTGTCTTTGCAGTTTAAATACACATGTGCAGAATTTTATAGTGACGCTTCTAAATCCTCCAGTATGGTGTCGTGCGCTGCTCATGGTCCTAATTTCAATGCAGCCAGAACCATGAGCGTGCACACATCAATTTTTTCAGCAGAAGCGTATGGGATTTTACTGATTGTACGACACATTCTTGAAACTCAAATTCCCAATTCCATCATCTATACAGATTCTTTGAGTGTTGTTCGCGCACTGTCATCGCACAAGCCCCCCCAAAACCACATAGTTAATCTTGTATTCAGCACTATCATGTCCGTGTATGCACAAAAGCATGAGCTGGTCCTCTGCTGGGTCCCAGGACACGCAGGGATCGCTGGGAACGAGTTGGCAGACGAGAGGGCCGGTGCTGCTGCACTCAGGAACACTGTGGACATTACAACGGTACCCTACACAGACCTCAAGCCACACATAAGACAACACCTGCGCAGAACATGGCAAACACACTGGGACGAACAGACAGACAACAAACTACATGTAATAAAGCCACACTTGGGACGGTACACAACTGACTCACACAACAGACACACTGAAGTCGCCTTGGGTAGGCTGCGGATAGGGCACACCCATGCGACGCACTCGTATCTGCTGACGGGATCATTTAGACCCCAGTGCAGCAGGTGCGGAGAGGCCCTATCCGTAGTGCACATACTAATCACATGCAAGGCACTTCACGCAACACGACACAAACACTTCAGAGAACTCTACAGACAACATATTCCCCTACATCTGTCGTTTTTTCTAGGTGACGATGCCATTGTTACCGTGAAACGTGTGTTTGAGTTTTTGTCAGAAGTCAAGTTTTTAAACCTCATTTCCTATCACGCATCATGAAATCTGGCCCTATACACCAGCCATCCTCACTGTCTTTTATTGATTTTACTTTTGTTCTTGCTTACTGATTTCAGTGTCTAAGTTCTCACCTCTCATATTTAACCACTGTTTTGGCGCTCTTTGCCCTAGTTGGCCTTGCGCCATTAACATCCAACCATCATCATCATCTTCTCTGGTTTGTTAGAGGCAATAACCTCTTCTCTGCATCCCGCATCACGGTAAATGAAACTGGTTCTTGCATCACCATTTTGGAGGACTTGTTCTCCTACGGACCTGATGGCCTCACGCTATCCCAAGTCAATGTTCTGTACGTCGTCTTGTGCACAACACGGTGTGCACTTTCGGCGTGATAGACGTGGACGACTTCGCATCTTTCAGCTCCACCTCCGACAAGTCCCTGTGCTCGCTCATGGTCCTCTCAAAAATGCTCCCAGCCTCTCATTACACGCGGCTCAACCTTAAATGTGGGGACCTAGAACGTTTGCAAGGTAATCCTCGAGGTGGATGTAACTGAACGCACTTCAGAGAGGTCGCTTCGATGGGTTGTGGGCCGAACGCCGTTGAACACAGAAGTCAATAGGCGAGGGCAAATTGGCGTGCCTGGTGTGCCGTTGGTAGTGGCTGCTATGCCGGGCGCCTTGCGAGAGTTCAATGCAGAGCGCAAACAGTAGATGACACGACACGGTATATGGCTTCTCGGTAAGCCAATGCGGTAAAGCAATATCGCTCAACCTAATATCGCTCAGAAGCTCTATTATTTTCCGTTCTAATTTATAAAGTGCAGTGTCCTTACTTTCCAGAAGGTTATTGGCCTCTTGAAGCTCATAAGGAGTCTCTGAGACGACTTCAAGAAGATCCGTCACTGCCTTTAGCAATCTGGTACTTGCGCCGCGAAGGACACGTTGCCGCCGGCACAGCCTATCAATCGCACAAATTCGGTAGGTCGTCACCACGCGGTCAAGGCCAGCCATGCTGACCTCCGGCTGAAGGCGGGGCTGGGCAGCGTAAACAGTTCTACGTACCTCAAGGCGGAGGGGATGTCGGTGGTCTCCTTCTCCACGCGTGTTCATTCTCCCGGGCTTAACGGCACCAAAATATTGTGGAAGAACTACGCAAGGCATACCGGGGCCATGGCTGCACTTAGCGAGGTCATCACTTTACTTGCACGGGCAATCTACATGATGATGCTAATGATTACTGACCCATGCCCATCGGGGAATTCAATAATCACAAAGCGAAGACGATAACGACAAAAAAGAAAAAATATATATAAATATGATAATGGGAGTACACATTCCCAACAATGGATGTCTAGACCCGCATTTTAGTATGCTGATTACAGAAGTAGCAGACTGTGTACCCCAACCGCGTATATATGTATCGCTATAAAGGAACTGGCTGATCCTCTGTCATAGAAACACACAGAAGACAACAACGCAATACGAAAAAATCACGACACCGGTTATGTGGGAATACAATCGCACCGCAGGACGCATATACGCATGTTCGAGTTGTTTGTACTCGTATGAACCCCGAAGGGGCTTCCTCAACTGGAGCTGGGAAACGTACATAGAAGTACGCCTCAGAAGAAAGTGCAGGGGATCGCATGGTCTCTTATATTAGCCTACCTAGCTAAGCTTTGAGGTGTACCTTGGCTGCCCAAAACTGCTTATGCCATGGAAATTGTATGCGTAAATAAAAACGAAGCTGCTTCATGGTATCGGGTAATGAGGGTTAGGCTGAATTAAAAAAGCTCTCGAAATTGACAACGGTTGTAACGACATTCGAGGGTACATTATGGAGGTTTATCGAGGAAGCGCTAGAAAGAGGAAGAAGTCTACAAGCATCGAAGAGAAAACTACATGTCGGCAAGGACAGGCCAGGCGGCACAGAAAGTGTGCCCCAAGACCGGCCCGTCTATGGCCGCTTTCTGGCATGTCCGGCCAGCATCCAGGTTCTGGCAGCCACTGATCATGCGTTGAACGGCCAACATTCGGCAACCAGCGCTTCGGTATTTTTCCGTCCGCCCGTGTCCGGACGCACAACGGCAGCTAACCGGCTGCCAGATATTCAGTTCTCTTACGGCTGCCGATGTTGAGAAAGAGAACGGCCGAAGTGCGGCCTTAGGGCACCCGTTTTTTCTTCGGGAAGCGGTAATCGGCCGAAGCTCGGCAAGCGACCGGCCACAGAATATGCGTATTCTTGCGGCAGTTGGTGTTCGAAAGAAGACCGGCCGGAGCGCGGCTGCCGTGCATTCGTTGTTTCAACGGTGAACCGGGCGTCCGGCGGTATAATATTCGTTTTCTTCGGGCAACCAGTGTTATGAAGGATACCGGCCGACGTACGGCCCCAGAATATAAGTTTTTCATTCGGTTAGCTGTCCTCGGCCGAATTACGGCAAGCGAATGGCCACAGAATATTTGGCAACCGGTGTTCAAGAGGAGACCGGCCTATGCAAGGTATCTGGTTATACGTCAGTTTTTCGGCAAACGGCATACAGCCGAACAACGGCACGCGCCTGGGCGCAGAGAATTCATGCACAGACGTGTTTGGAAGGAGACCGACTGGTTTTTTCCTGGGGGGAGAAAAAGCCGTTAGGGAGTCGAACGACCGGGACGCGTTTTTCATCCGCTCCGTGTTTCTACGTTTTAAATGAACGAACATCGTTTGTCAAACAGTACTGAGTGTTCTCGGTGAAAGGGCAAGGTGCAAGGACTCACTGGACATTAGCAGGGAACCTTTTAGGCCATCGAAATGTCGTTTATTGCCACAAGAAGACTGTGCCACACCGACGGGTGAGCTAAGCCTCGCCATTCATCGCCGCTACCACGCCTCTGCCGCCGGCTTCGTCGATGCATCAGCTCGAGGCTATTCGCCCCCTTAAGAAATGGAGAGCATTGGAGACATCGACCCGGCAGAGATGTCCGATCCGAGATGGAGATGGTTCACCAAAATAACTGGCCTTCAAGGGCGTCGAGCAAGCGGCCACCACGCAGGAGCTAAACCGCCACCATGTCCAAGACTCCCCACCAAAGAAAGGCAAGTGCGAGCAAAAGTGCAAGTTATTCCGCGTACAATTAAACTGCGACAAGCAATGTTGCACTATGTTGTTGGTGATAAACGTAGAAGAGACTCGCTCGTGCATTGGTAGGATCAACTTCATGCCCTGCACTATGTTACTTCATGGGATTTTACGACTGCCTATTTAGAAAAAAAAATTATTTTAAATTTGCGATAACAACAGAGCCTTGTCACTGACGAAGCCTAGCTGTTAATTTAGTTCCGATGTTTGAAGGTGAGCTAAGCTACTCTTGGGATATGACTCATTTGGTTAAACATAATCGCCAGCATCCTAGCAAACACGTATTTTGTCAGGATTTTCTTGCTCAACGCAGATTGTTGAGTTCACGCACGATTTGGCTCTTGCAATAGATAAGCTTAAAGTGGTTGACTGTGTATTCTTGGACTGCAAAAATGAAAATGATGGTGTTCCATACAACCTTCTGCGTAGTACATTTCATCCTATGAACTGAATGAATCGGTTTTTGCATTGTTATTACTATTGGCCCTATAGCTTTGTTCAAAAGTACTGTGTAGTACTTTGTTCAAAAGTACTGTGTAGTACTTTGTTCAAAAGTACTGTGTACTGTGGACTATAGCGAATGAACGTGATTCCGTATACCTGCAGCTTTATTCGAATTTAATAACATCCTGGTGTGCTGATTCAGAAAAGTTTTTGGATGTTAAACAGTGTGTTAGCGGCACCTTTACAAGAAAACCTTCATTCCAATTGAATACGTATACCGTACATTATGGTGCTGTAACAACGGCCCAGGAATATAAATACCTAGGAGTTTATTTGGGGAGTGGTTAGAGGTCAAATAGGCAGGTTCACACCATAAAAGCTACGGCTGCATATGTTTTTGGCTTTCTGAGACGAAATTTCAGTGAACCTCCATCTAACTGAAAAGAGCAACCGTATTTCACTCTTGTGCGCTCAATCTTGGAGTACGCATGTGTTTTCGTGGATCCTTACACCAAAGAGCTGTTTGATACGCTCGAAAACATACAGAATATGTCAGTGCGATTCGTATTAGGTAATTGGCACGCTCAACTTAGCATGAGAGAAAGTAAAAGTAAACTGAAATGGCAGGACGTGAAAGATCTCAGACGAAACCACAGGTTGAACTTTTTTCGTAATATCTATCATTCGAAAACTGGAGTAGAAGGGGAGAGGTATGTCCAAGCACCATTCTACATATCGCAAAGTGGGACCGCTAGCTTAAAGCAAATTAATAACTTTCCTTTAAAGGTGACGCCTTGCGCGATTCATTTTATTTTACATCAATACTGCAGTGTAATTATCTTCAACGTATGATTGCATTAACTGTTTATATTGACGATTTTCAGCGCGCTTTGTAGAATTATTTTGTTATTTTGTCTCGTATTTAATGCTTAGTGTTATGTATCTCCCTTCTGTAATGCATGCAAAGGCAAGCAGGCATCAAATAAATAAAAAAATAAATAAAACAATGAATAAATAAATCAATAAAAATAAATGAATAAATAAATAAATAAATAAATAAATAAATAAATAAACTTCCAGAGGCGCAAGTTTGCCTCCGACGGGTTGAGAACCCTACGCATTCAACCTTGACCAATAAAATATTTATTGCCTTATTCGTTGCAGTATGCAAGGTTTCCTGTATGCATGCTACCATTGCTATGTTATTGGTTTGAAACAAATTATGTAACTCTAATTTTACGCCTTTCCTTGCGTGAACACAGAGGGATACAACTGCAGCCACCTGAAGCAGGGCGTCATTCGCAACGCGTCTAGAATTTTTGGAACGTAGTATGACATTAGAAGAAAATTAAGTTCTTTTGGGCTATTAAGTGGTGTGGACGTATACTCATGAAAACAACATTAAAATAGATTGAAAATGAAAGTACCTGTTCGCTCCTTCTTAGGATCAGCCCTGCGCAAGATCATCAGAAACGTTGATCGAGTAGAAAATGTCTTTGCAAGAAAAATGGGCAAAAACTGGACATACTTTTTTGTGAAGGAGTTATATTAAATGCTCCTGAGTGTTTTGTTGAGAACCAAAACGCTTCGTAAAGGCATTCACGCCGGTTTTATATACATCAAAATTGCTCAAGCAAGTGTTATAAAAATAGTTTATGTAGTCATAGCATGAAAGTGTTCCGGGATATGGCCCTAAAAGAAATTGGCTAAAAGCGGCACAATTTATGTCTCTGAAATTCAACCCACTAAAGTATGCGCCCTCCGCCGCCCCCCTCCCCTCCTCTTTCCCCGTTTATTACAGGTAAGCCGCCCCACAGAGGATATCAGGACCTGGACAATACATCTATTCAAGCTCTACAAAGAACTCAATATTTTCTGTGTTCGGCAGTAAAAGAGGCACATCAATTAAAGGAACGACAATTTTTGAGCACTGTTTAATAAATGAATTTTGCTGTCAACTGAGGCTGGTAATTAAGCAAGGCTGCGCTGAAAGCTTGACGGCTGGTGGTTGCGCGCGAGCTCACTTTGATGTTGCTGCAGTGGACCCAAAATGCTGGGTTTGTGCTGCTTCTGCACTGCGCGAATGAGTCATCTGCTTGCGCGACATGCAGTGACCGGCCTCAGTACAGTTAACGTACGGTGGCTGAACTCCAATGCCCGTAGCACGGCCGTATTTCCGGTAGCTTTAGTCCGGCTGGAGTCCGACGACCGCATCTCGGCTGTCCTCCGGCGGCCGTACTTCGCCCGTACACGGGTGGCTTTGGAATGGCCGGAGCCCTACAGCTGGAATCTGGCCGTATGAACGCAAGCGGTCGACTGGCCGACAGACACTGGCCGTTGAACAGCCATGGGAGTACGGCCGTATACGGCCAAAAGGCCCACATTTGGACATGGGCCGAATATGGCTGCCGGAAAACGGCCGGACAGAAAATCACCGGCCAAAGTACGCCGGCCTGTTTTAGGCCGAACAGTTCTGTGCTGCCTGGGAGAAGGGACGCATTCAGAGACTCACTGGGTAACAACGCACAGCATGAACGAGATAATAAAAGTAGCTGAACGGTTCTACAGCAGGCTATACGCCAGCGACTTTAGACCAGGGGCAAATATTGAGTATACAAGCTTAGCTCGCGATGTCACCCTTATAACCAAAACTGAAGTTGTAAAGGCTTTCAAGGGATTGAAAAGAGGAAATGCTGAACTCGACCTAATCAATCAAACTGAAACCGATATCCTGGAAGGACTGCCTGTCCAAGGAGTCACAGCAGTCCGGCGCCTTACAATAAGACGAGACAGTAAAGAAATCAAAAGAAAGTACGTAATCCTGACCTTTAACAGCACCCGACTACCAGAATTGGTGTAAAATGTTTTCTTAGATGTCCCACGAGCCGATCGTACTAAACCAATGCCGCGGCTACAACTGGCTATGGTATGGGCATGGTACGAACAGAGTGCGAAGTGTGCTTAATCAGGTCACTTGCCCTAACTGCCATCGACATAATGCAGTGCATTCACGATCTAGCGAAAAGTTCAAGCAAGAAAAAAAAATAATCATCTTAATGGCAAATGAAAGCATCAACATTCTGTAGGCCCGGAAGAGGTTTGCACTCTTCAGCTTCGGAAAGTATGCCGACACTGCCGGCCGTGGATGGGGGGCGTGCAAAGGCGCCTGGCTTCGGCGGTGACGCAATACAGCCCAGCTGATTTGGTACCGTCCTGGCCCCCCGCTAGGCGGCCTTCGGCAGCTGCACCCGTCACCGCGCCACTCCCCGAGACTCCTGTGGTTAAGGTGGCAACCCACACTGACTGTAGCGGAATCGCATCTCCTATATCCTTCTCAAATGCCTTGAGCACACCTCAGGAAATTAGAGGAAATGGACATAGAGGGAACCTTGATGGATACCATACTTGCAACACCACCTGCCCCGCCAGTGACACCCTGGATCAACACGACGGCCGTGGCTTAGAGCACCCGAAATGGGCGCAACACGAGGTCAAGGGAGCCTGGTCCGTAGTGCATACCCAAGACATCTAACC
>NW_027526361.1:197785260-197851638 GCF_048455015.1 Haemaphysalis longicornis
TCAGATAAGTCAAGTGGAATTAAAAATAGGCAGTTCAGAAACGATCGAATTAAAAATAGTGCTTTGATCAAGACGGCCGTGGTACGGGTGTAAGCGCAACAATACTGAGTCTTTTTTGGAAGAAGCCTTTAACAGCGCCATATGAGTGCAAGTCTACCTAGCCGCCCCTACCAATACTGCGTTTTGTCAGCTTTGCACTTGAGGGCTCCGTGTCCAGATTAATATCGCTGCAGCAATTTTACATATCGAAAATGCTTGACACCGACAGTCCAGTAGCAGTAAACCGCGGTGCATACATACTTTGCCTTCCGGTTCGTATGAAACGAGCAGGCCAGGCGCTCCTCAGCGAATGCCCACGCCTTCTGTTTACCAGTAGAGTTCTGTGAAAGACAGTTGCCGTCTATGTAAACAGCTCTTGCACAGTGTATACACATGCTAGGTGAGAGGTTCTGGATAGCTTCGGAATAGGTGACACAAAACGCTCTATAGATATTAACCCGAGTTCTGGCAGCCACAGGCGCGGCCATGGAGGGAACACGAGTGCACCATCAGTGACCCCGCAGTCAGGAAGTCCAAAAGCCAAATAGTGAATTCACACTATTACTATCCACGAAACAGTTAGGAAAAGACACACGCACTTCCCATATTACACGACACATGTGTAAATACACAAACAAAGAGGCGGCCGCGGCTCTTACCTGTACACTGAAAAACGATAATCCAGGCGGGTGGTCCAACCTGCATGCCATGGTTCGGCATTTGTGGCTTTACCCTTTGCTACGGGTCGCCACGTATTTCACACTGCGGGGCCAGTGTTCCACGCGCCTTTTGATTGATTCCACAATATCCGCCTCGGTTGCCTCTTAGCCAAGCCCGACGATGCATTCATGGCGGGGCGGCCGTGGTGCAGGAGACGGGGAGGGTGACCGGGCAGTCGAAAACCAGGTGCGCTAGCCTTTTTCGCTTCCTCACAGAAGGCGCAAGTCGTCCAAAATGCAGCTGTGAAGCGCTCCTATTCCGCTCGAGTTCGCAAGACCCCAGTTTTCGCATCCGCAAACAAACCGCTGCCCGTGGAGGTGTCTAACAGCGACTCCAGGCGAATACCCTTCTCGTAGGTGCAGTACACTGTCAACGACGGCTTCGCTGTCGCCAGCACCGGCCACTCTGCCTGAACCTGGGCGCCGGATGAAGGAAAGAATTTTATTTATGACCGGACGGAATCTCTTGACGGGTTCACAGATACAGGCGTCGTCGCTGCGTGAAGTATAAATAAATCACTCCCATCGCTGAGTAAACACTGGCGCCTTAGACTGCAGGACAGTTTTCAAGGTGATACTGTGGCGTCGTCACTAGCGACTAAGCGCGAAGCGCATCAAAATGTTTGTTGCTGCACGCGCGCGCATGCACGCACGCACGCACACACGCATGAACGCGCGCGCGCACACACAAACACACACACGCACACACGCACGCACGCACACACGCATGAACGCGCGCGCGCACACACAAACACACACACGCACACACGCACGCACACACGCACGCACACACACACACACACACACACACACACGCGCGCACGCGCACACGCGCGCGCACACAAGCATGCATCCGCATGCACACATGCGTACACGCGCTCATACACCCTTGAGTACATACAGATATGAGCCCTTTGGTTGAATTATGATTTCACTTTTATAAAACGTTGACTATTTCTCTGCGTGTACTTTCGGAAACAGGAATGCATAAAGTACTTGTTTTTCCTCCCGTCTATAGAAAGTGAAATTCCGTCGAATCATTTTGTGGTTCACAGCTCTCTAATAACGCCAGAGCATTCTGCGAAACTCGCCTTTCGGCATACTACAACATACACGCAACAAACAAATACATTCCTTTCGGCGAGGCACACCGGTATGAACCGTGCAGATTTTCTGGCAATTTCCTTCCAACACCGGTAGCACACACTACAGCCTCACTGCAAAGAAGAATATTTACATCACACCATTGATGCCGCGTACTTCACATCGTTCAGGAACGGGGTTCGAATGCCGCGCTGTCCCTCTCGACTATCAACAACATGTAACAAAGGTTAGTTTAAATAAACGCATGCTTCTTCTAACATACCTTGCGTAGAGAGTTCGACTTTATTCCACAGTACACGCCAGCTGATAGTTGGCAGATGGATTCCAACCAAGCAGTCGGATATGCGGCGTGCCGTCGTCGTGGTGCGGCGGCATTGCACTGAGTCAGCATTCCGATAATGCCGCGACATTGCTGTGCTGACGCGATCATCGGACGACGAAGCTAGGGCATTGCGGAAATCAAGCAATCAAGGTGCTCTGCTTCTGTTTAATTCTATCAGATTCCGTGTACTTTGGTTCTATTGCGTCTGGAAGGATCCATTTCCGGTGGACGTAACTTGTGCATTTGCAGTAACCACCCCGTCTAGGGGGTTTCCATGAAATATGGTCCTGAACACTTGACCATCAATTTACCTTTTCGCGCTACAAACAGCTAGTCTTCCAGTTAGCTTACTTTGCAAATAAACAGCAGTTCATTGGCCGTGGTCTCGGGTTGAAATCCTGGGCAAACACATATTTCTCCTACTGTGATGTTGCTTTAAAAGATGTGTAGCATTCCATTCTGCTATTCCGTCAAGGACTGAATTGCTTGTGGAAGTCAAATTTTCTATTCGCAGATGCCTAGTCCACCTTGGGGCTTCTCCCGAAATCTGGTAGTGAAACGTCTGTCCCACACTCCAAGATGTGGGGTGATCTGCTGTTGAGCCCCAGTCGGTTGGTTGAGGTGGTACAGGGTCAGTTCAGTGGCCCTGGATTCGAATACTGAATGCAGAAGAATTTTTGAGAAACTGCGATGTTGCTGTAAAATTTGTGTAGCCTTCGATCGAAGCCTAATGGCTGTATTTAAGGTATTTATGAGTCAGTGTTGTACGGAACGGCGTTACAAGGAACGGCGTTCCTGGAACTAGTTCCTTTTTGGCGGAACGGAGGAACGCCACCGTTCCATGAAGGGTCGGTGGAACTGTAACGGTAACTCGTTGTGTTACTAAAGGAACGGCAGGAACGGCGTTCCTGCCGTTACATCGCTAGGATTTGGCTGTTTTTGATGCCAAGGCTGGAGTACCAAAATCCGCAAAGCGCTACTGCGTTTCTCTTCCTATAAGATGGTCAGTTTGCCCGCCCTTCAGCCGTACGTGCTTCCTCGAAAGTGAAATGCAGAAGATTAACTACGCAGCAGGCCACAGCTTGTGCTTGCTTTCATGCTGGTTGCTTACGCGGGGTTCGACGGGTGAATAGAATAGCCGCGAGAATGCTTTTCACCCTTCATCTTTTGTCTGGGGAGGCCAGAATGCGCGTCTGGCGATAGAATTGTTCCTTGGCGTAGAAAGAATATAGAGTTTTAGCAGTCCGTCCGTTCTGTGGTATGCGTTGTTACTGGGTTGACCAGGACCCGGCTGGGCACTTGGGCATTCGTCGCGGTAGGGGGATTAGTTCTGCTGGCCTGCCTTGTCGTGCCTCCGCACCCTTCCTACTCGCCCTTCCGCGCGCTCAGGAGCAGACTGGTTAAGGTCAACCCGGTAACAACGTAGCCAACGAAACGGACGGACTGCTAAACGGTATTCGGACATTTCGGTGCCCGACATTTCGGTTCAGGACGTTTCGGTGTGGACATTTCTGTGCACGGACATTTTGGTGCACGACGTCTTGGTCCAGACATTTTTAGTGAGGGGATGTCCCAGGCATTCTTTGAACATTTTAGCTTTAATATTGTAATTTCGTGACTTGATATGATTTTACGTTCGAGACTTGTGCTTGCGCCGCCGTTCGTGGAAACGAACGCTAAACCCTGGCGGAGCATTGCCACGTGAAACCCAATTTCTGTAGCAGATGGTAAAAATTAACGTTGTTAATTTGGATCCGTTCAACCATTTTTTGTTATTTTACCATTCATGTGAACAACCCTAATACTTTGAGTGTTACCAAAGCGCTTTCCTTTCACTTCACCGAACGGTGCAAGACGCTGCTGCTTGTAGTCTATTCCTCCTCCCCCCCCCCCCAGCAAAACTACCGCGAAAAAACAACAGAAAAACGAGGTCGATTAGGCGCGTGTGCATTTCGTTTTAATTATTCTCTCAATAAATCTCGCCTTCGTTGCATTCGGTGTCAGTTCTACTTAAAACTAACAAACCAACGATCGCACTTACGGTGGCGTTACTTAGGGGAGGGGAAAGCTGAGCCCCGAAGGCAATCATCCCCCTAAGTAGAGAGAGAGGGGTGTCACTTGTGCTTCACCATTGCGTCCACTGGACTTCGAAAACTTGAAGACGACTGTTGCCGCTCTCGTCACACTAGCCTATTCATTTTTTTTGCTCCTGATAATGGGAGGAAGCGATGTATACCTGGGGTGTCCATGATATGCGCGACTTAATGAGTCAATTCCCAAGGGGGCAACTGAAGGCGCAGAAAGAGCGATTCCTGGAGTGGGGGCGCCGTCGATATGACCGCGACGCGAAGAAGGGCGTAGCCAGCAAACGATAGGGGCCATTGTGTTCTCAGCGGCTTTTTGGGGGGCTTTTTGTGTCACATTATAGAGGTTTCGTGCGCCCAAGGTGAATGTAAAGCTTTTTCTCTGTTTTAAACGTGAAGTGTGCTATGTCATTGTTCTGAATGTATCACCCAATTCCTGCAAAAGCCTCCACTAAGAGGCTAGCAGTATGTTCTAAATAAAAAAATAAAAAATCAGTGCGGTGACGCTTCGGAGACCGTGAACTCCACCACGCCAGTAGGATTTTGAGGGGAAACCGAAAATAATATGGCTGAAAAAGAAATCTGGTCGAGATTCGAGAGTACAGGCGGGAGGGGGGGGGGGGGGGGGCGCTAGAACAAAGAATTAAAATGTGGTAAATGTAGGCTTGTAAACATTAAACGAAGGTTGTTCGTCCCGAACACAATGGGTGGAATTTGTATGCACAAGCGGTACGCGCCTAATCAGCATTTAGGACATTAGAACCTGCGGCTCTTTTCCTAAAGGCCCGTTTTTCCTCCCCGACAATATCCTAGACCAGTGTTCGCGAATACATTTTAGCAAGGCAGCCCAGCCCTTGTAATACTCTTCATAAGGTTTTCTGCAATCTGGGGGGCTAGCTAATGTTTGTTACTTTTTGGATATTGAGAGTGTACATGTAATTTATGTAATTTGAGGGTGTGTAATTTAAATAAAAATACAAAAGAGGCGATCGTAAACACGGGTAATTGTCTTAGCTAAAAAATAGCAAATATAAATTAACAACCTGTCATAAATGAGAAAAAACATGTGCTAAAGAATTTAATAGGCTGCATTACAGGTGTCCCCAGGAAGAGGTATTAAAAATATATATAAATGTAGAATTTCTAAAAATACCTAGCAAAGATCGAACATGGCATCAATCAAAAAAATAAATTGCTCCAGATTGTTGTCCATAACCCACGTTAAGCGGAAATAAAAATATAACGGCTGTCGCAAACAGGCAAGCACCGGATAATTTGGTCGCCGAAATGTCCATACACCGAAATGTGCGTTCACCGAAACGCCCGTACACCGATATGTCCGTACACCGATATGTCCGTACACCGAAATTTCCGCACCGAAATATCCGGCACCGAAATGTCCTCGAGCCGTCTGGAGTTCGTCCGGTGCTCCCTGAAAAAATTCACCTAGGCGCGTTTCTTTTGATTATCTTTATCTACAGATAATCTGCTGCCGGTGGTGTTAATATTCGTATAATATATATAGTTCGATGTGAGTTTTAAATGCCTCACTTAATTTCGACCCAGGATTATCCTACACAACATTTGAATTTAAAAACCTAATTGTAACGTTAATGTAACGACACGTTCCAATTTTCGAAGTGGAACTGGAACGCGTTCCTTTCGCAATAAAGGAACTTGTAACGGGAACTCGTTTCAAAATTGGCAAGGAACGAGGAACGAGCTTTCGTTCCTATTTTGGAGGAACGTGTACAACACTGTTATGAGTATGTTTTCCTGGAATAACTATTTGGCCCGAGGAAAACGCTTGCGCTCGCACCGGGGGCATTCCGGAATATCATCATTTCCCAAGTTCGAACCAACCCATTTTAAGCAGCTTTGTTAGAAATTCTTGTGCACAGTTTCTACCCAAAGCCTATCACACGGTCAATACGCTCAATACATGGGAACGAATGAAAAGTTGAGGCAACAAGCCGGCTGCAAAAAAGGCATATGTGAGCCAGTTAAGTTCCCCTCCTTGGTGATGTGACAGGTTGAATTATCTCAAAGAATAACACAAGTATCTTCGAGGCTAAGGAATAAAATTTTCAGAGAAATGAAATTTTCTCGTAGCTGGCAACCAAATTGCTTTTCATCAATTTTTTATTCTCAAATAAAATCGTCTTCAAATAATAAATATAAATGAGCATAAATTTGGATGTTTCACGTATTTATTTAAATACAGTTTTACGGGCAGGTAACAGATAATGTCTTGTTGAGCCTTTGCATAGCCTTGGTTCTACATCGTGATTACGAGAGAAAATTGTTTGTTCAATGATTACGGGCTAGCGGAAACCAAACTTTGTGGCACACACTGTTTCCAAAAATGATAAAACTACTAAAAATAATGAATTTACACATTGGACTGAGTAACGCTTCAATGTGAATGATTCAATTCGAATGTCTTTTTTAAAGCAAAGCTTTTTACCTCTACCCCCCAAGGGTTCTTTCGCGACCGTTGGTGTCACCAGAAAACTCCAGCGAACAAATAAAAGAATTTACTGGCACCGCCGGGAATCGAACCTGGAACTAATAGCCTAACAAAGCGAGAGCCCGTTGTCTTACCGATTTAGCTACGAGCCCACGCGAAGACTGGGAAGACAGGTGGTGTACTCACCAAGCACATCGACGGGTTTACCCCCTACGTTCTCGCTGAATGCAACGTGAAACCATCACGCGACCACTCACGCCCGTCTAGCGGCGCTGTGCGCACCTTGCTCATGTGCTAAGAGTTACAAAAATTAAAGGAAGCTCACACCAATGCATGGCATCTCACTTCTAGTACGCCACTGTGCTAAAACCTGTGGCCTCCAGTGTTCACGTAAACAATCACAGCTCTTTGTCGTCCGCCCTCACGCCAAACCAAGGAATACATTCAAATACTCCTTGATGGCCAGGCCATCACTCCAAACCCCAGCATCAAGATTCTGGGCCTACATCTCGAGGATAACACCAAGAGTGACGTCTTCTTGCAGCGCCTCAAAAACAGCATTAATCAAATCATACACATGATCAGGCGAGTTGCCACCAAGAAGCGAGGCCTCAAGGAATCCGGTACCTTGAAGCTTTTGTCCTCTCGAGAGTTACTTACGTCAACCCCCTGTCTTGTTATCGACAAGGAAGACATAGAGATGCTTTATATAATGATTAGAAAGGCGGTCGAGCAGGCCGTTGGTCTTCTCATGAGTGCATCCACACAGAGGCTGCTTAGCACGAGGCTCCACAACCCGGTGGAAAAGCAGATAGAAGGCCATCTTTTTAACCAGAAGGTCCGACTCAGAACTCCGGTGGGTAATCACATGCTTCACCAGATTGGCTGGGCAGCCCAGAATGTCATTCCGCTTGACATACTCCCAAACTCTTGGCGACTAAAACTAAAGATGCTCCCTTTGCTTAGAAATATGAACCCCTCACATGACGAGGGTCACTGAAAAGCACGGGCTCAAGCGCTAAACACGACCCTCGGTGGGGATCATGCAGTTATCTTCACAGACGCCTCCAAACATCGAGGGCAGCAATACGCCATCATCGTGGCTACCTCCAGAACCAACCTCCTTGCGTGTACCTGCTTAGGACCCAAGAAATGACGGCAGCAGAAGAGGCAGCCATCACCTTGGCTCTCGCTCAACATGGGTTCGGAGGGTAGTAATCGATTCCAAGCAAGCCTGCTGGAATTACAA
The DNA here is from genome assembly GCF_048455015.1 of Haemaphysalis longicornis. Lineage (NCBI taxonomy): Eukaryota > Metazoa > Arthropoda > Arachnida > Ixodida > Ixodidae > Haemaphysalis > Haemaphysalis longicornis. The sequence continues at coordinate 197,793,248 of NW_027526361.1, forward strand.
GTAGGGTTGGGTGTCCTGACCTGCACTGCACGTGCTAAAAAACCACTCCCCAAACGGTTCCATTCAGCTCATCTGGACACCTCCTCACGCTTCAATGGAGGGCAACAAATACGCCCACCCAACAAGCCTGCGCTTTTACTTCCCGTGCTACGGAGCGCACGAGGACAGTCACCCGCTTGTCACGTTCAGGGACATAACCCAGCATTACCGCCTTCTGAGACAGACCGTACCTTCGCCTTACCCTGCTGACCTTTCCAGAGAACAAGAAACTACCCTATGGCTCATACAATCCGGGCTCCTTCCCACAGCGTATACGTGGCTTCACTTAATGTATCCAAATCGCTACGACGCTGAATGTAAATTTTGTTCATAAGTAGGAACACTCCGCCCCGTAATCGGGTGTGCGACTTTAGCCCTGAGCACCCTCCTCTCTTTCCGTCAACTACCCAACAAGAGCAATGGGAGATGCTGCTGTCCAGGCACTCTCTAGCTACCCAGCTTCAGCGGGTGGACAGAACACAGGCCGCGCGGACTCCATATGGGCCCCACAGAAGAAGGAATCACTCCCCAGGGGTGCACTCTGGGCCGTTCAGAAATCTGAACCGAAGTATTTCTTGCTCCTCTTCCTCTGCCGTAAATCTCGTCGCCTCCGTCCGTGGCGCAGAGACGGAGAAGACAGATCGTTTAACACAGGGTTGGAGCTTACTTTAATTTTATAAAAAAAGTTTGCACTCTTGTGCTACACCAATACAACTCAACCAAACACCGTTCATGCTTCATGCATTGATTTAACCTTAACAGGAATATCTCTTTGAAGTAATAAATGGTGTGGTTAAGTGCATTTCACTTCTCTCTGGTTTTGCTATTTGTAGAGCGATGTGAGTGAATTTAAGTGAGGTCGCATGGTTAATCGTTATGGGTGCCGTTTACAGCTTTGCTTTCCAACCACATTCACGGGGTGGATTGGCGCGATTTTTTTTTTCAGCATGTGTTTATACTGAATAGCAAGGACTCATTACTGCTCGTCACCGGGACGAAGACTTGTCCCAAGTCCCCAGAGGAATACAGAAATTAATACGTTATCAGCAACCTAAAATAATATGGTTTGACGGCGGGATGCCTTCAGGATAGAGCGATAAATACAAAATGTGCACTATCGCCCACATGAGAACCTAATTGCGCGCAATCTTATGGGTAGGGCTCGGGGCAAACCTTACTTTTAAATTAGGCTCATTTGAAAGCCCAATACTAGAACTTTCGTAAATGTTTTGATAGGTAATAGCAGTTATCCTGACGAAGCCCGGAGAAAATGTTCTTGCGGGCTGCTGTGTTCACACTGATTTTGATAAGAATCCTGATATTTACTTGGCAACCCAACGAAAAACACAATGACGAAGTGAAAAAACACAAGACCCATAACGACGTGTAATTGATGTTTTCCTTAAAATTTCAAAACGAAGGCTTTCGCTTACTATCGAAGGAGATTGCTTTTTGTATTTGAGCCCCCTTGTGCTTTTATCTTCCTTCTGTCGGTTTTGACGTGGGTCTTTAAAACGAAAATTTGTTTTGCAATTCGTATAGGTGTTAAATTTGTTGTATTTGTGTCCTTTGGCACTCATCCGGTCCCTTTTTTTAACATTTTAGTCATTCAAGGTGCTAAAACAATTTAACTGATTTTGAACTCTTACTGAACCATGCGCAATATTATTGCTAATTAAAATAATGTTTCAGGCTAACAATTGAACAGTGGCACCTAACAAGAATTCTCATCTCAAAGATTTATGCGCAAAGCGTTTGACTTTGAGGAATGGTTGAACGTAAAGAAAATTCCGGCGAGAATTATTCCTACTTCAGACAACCAAAAAAGATTTTTTAAGTGAAATTTAGGGTCAGAAAATATTACCACGAAATCTGTTCGTCAAAAGCTCGCGGTCTGTCAGTTTTTTTAAGGTTAAGCATATTGTTGTTCAAGCCAGTCGACGATAAAGGTTTATGCATAATTCTACCGTTGCTGATCTTTGCGCGGCGAACACATAGTTGATATTGAAATCAATAAATACTAATACGAGCACTAAAAACGGCATTTATTTATTTGCTTCACAAAACAATATCGGTGAAACCCCGAATGATATAGAGGTAGCTTATTAGTTGTGTGAGAAGTGGTCGTTGTTTTCGAAACAAACTTGACGATTCCCGGAAGGGAGGGCAGATATTTTCAGTCCTGTCCGACTGCCTGCCTGAAGTTGTCGGCCATGCGGACCAGTCCTTTCTAGGAAAGCTTCATCTTCATCTTCATCTTCAGCTCTTCCCCGCTGAGGCCAACGAACCGTGGCAGTTCGCGGTCTTGCAGCGAAGCACTAACGGCTCGTGATGTGTGGAGAGAGCCTCGGTCCCGTGGAAGGGTAAAACCAACATCCAGAAATGGCTCGTCCAGGACGTTGTGAACTAAGGGTGTCCTTATTATATCACTATGCTCTGAGACACTGTATGACCCTCATTTTCGGACGAGGGGCCTCATCGCATTACAAGGTGTCGCAGCGGCAATTGGAGAGAACGCACTGTGTGTAGGCTCTCTTGTACCTCAAAGTAAAGAAAAGCAAAATTGTATTGCAAAAACAGCAATACAGGTAGAAAACTTTCTCAGATGTTCACTAAAAATATAGCGAGCGTATATGAACGAAATCAATTAAAGGGTATTCCTTAATATTAGTAGTTGCTGTCACTTCAAAATTTATGCCGATGTCGTTTCAGATGATGCGTGTACAGACAATTGCTGTTACAATTTTGTAGAGCTTGTCTGCAAAGCCACTGCCCGGTAGAAGCATCATCCTATGATCAATTTTAAGCGATTTTGCACTGTGACAAATTGTGAAGACGTGGTTCTTTGTTGAGGGTAACTTGCACTATTGTCAAATATTGCAAAGGGTAGGTTGCTTATAAAAAGGCAACTTCACCCATTTTGATAGAATCGAGCAAAATAATACTTACACAGAATGTTCATCCCTTAGCAATAAGAATTTTAACTCAGACTTATGCAGTCCGAGCAAAACCAAGTAGCTAGCTTTCGCATCCAGGACGGCCGAAAGAGGGTTCAGATATGTTAGTAAAAGGAGGTTTCCGCGCTGAGTATATTCTTGCATTTTAGTCCTCCTTCGCCATTTATTTTATGTGTTTTCTTTAAATATCTATTACAGATATGCTTTAAATGGCAATGTTCACACCTGCAGCGCAACAAAGACCATACACACCGATATTGGTCCCAACTTGTGCAAAACAAATTGACTCCAATCCACGCTGTGACGGTGGTTCTACTGCGAAGCTTTAGACGACACCCGCAACGATTACCCATTTGACGTCACTTGAATTTACACATGTGGCTCTACAAAGAGGGAAACCAGAGACTCTGGCAGCCGAGCCGTTACCTGGGTTTCGTGGAGTCGGCGTCCGCGTAACCAAGTGACCGAACGCAGCAGTTACCGCAGATGAGCGCCTGGCGGATGGTGAGCAGGAGGGCAGCGCCAATGCCCTGACGAGTTCCCCAGACGCTCTTCCGTTCCCCGTTATTCAAACCACCTGAACTTCGTTAGCACACATTATGCGGTTGCGCTCCACACGATGGCTTTGAATGACCACAGGTGGTAGATCCGCCCCAGTGTTCGTTGAATACACCGTCCGTCCTTCCTTCTCGTGCGGACGTAGCTTAGTCGGAAAGACGACGGGCTCTACTCCCGTTTCTTTATTCTGGTCCAGCTTCGATTCCTGACGGCGAAAGTAATTTCTTTCACTTAGCCTGGCGTTTTCTGCTGATGCGGACACGAACATTTCCTGGGCTGGTAGTGCTAGACTGCTTCGCACTGAATGTCTATTCCCCAACAGATGAAGGTTTATTCCGCTCTTCTACTTTCTCCACTTCCCGGAAAAACTCCACGCTTTGTAACCTATGGCAGTCCGTCAATACTGTTTTTGCGCTAGGGCACCTCCCAAGGGCTGCTCCCTTCTGCCTCGCGTGTATGGTCTCCCACGCATGACGACTGAAGTGACAGCTCCTGCCAGATTTCTTAAAGTGCAAGTTTGGTTCACTAGAAACGTCGGCTTGTTAGAATCATGCTGACACCACTTTTAACGTAAAATTCGCTCAAATAAGCTGTATAATTAGGAAAAATGGAATGACCATGCGACCCACTAGCTCCTTTCCTGTAACAGAACCTATGATGTCATACAAGCCAGCACTAAGATTGGCGGAGGCCGGAAAAAGCACACGCAAATGAGGCAGCGTTCTTAAGCTTGCTGAACGAGCTATTTACGCTTACATTTATGGCCCATTCTTTCTATATTCGTATGAATGCTGAGACAAACAGTGGAAGTACAAAATCAAACGTAAACACAGAAGTTACGATGCGTACTGCTGTTGGTACAGCGAGAACTATGCTTCGTGTAGATGCACAGCACTGCAGGGATTTGGGGTTGTCTCAGACGACACTGGCCGCTTCACGCGAGCGACGGTGCATTACTGGGCCATATTTGTCGAGCAAGCACTATATTTCACGAAATCATTTTTTTCCCCATGAACAAAAACAGGCAAGGCTTAAATACGTTCACAAGCAAACGAAAGACAGAGAGCGGTTTGCCGTGGTGTGATGGCGTCATCTACGTTGGCTAACAGCAAGCAGGTCCCCGCCCCACACCAAGTTTAGCTGAGAGACCTGTCCTATGATGCCAATGCAAAGGTCGTTCAAGCGCACGTTTTGGCGACATTTTAGCTTTAATTGATTATTTTGCAGTAAATAAAGCATCGTTTGCTACCGGAAATGAAGTTGGCCACCACAGAACACGAAATCTTTTGAATAAAACAAACATTTGTTTTGTTTTCACGGGGGGATAAAACCGCAACAGCCCTGCGATAATTCTTCACAATCTCGACTAAAAGTGCCCGAAAGTTCGCAAATACAGACCTTCCTTGCCCCCTGGGTTTCACACCGCCAAGCCCATTGTCCTTAGCACACTGGATGAATGCACTGCACTTCAAAAAGCACAGTTCGGTATTAAGAGCGGATTGACACCAGTGCTGTAGTGCTTGTCGACTAGGAAGCGGATGCTGTCTTCAAATGAACTCAAGACTCTGTTCACGCCTATCAGTAATCACGAACTGCAATCTACATTTCCTCCGTTTCCTACCTACCCAATACTTATCGCAGGATTTTAAGGTCTTCCTCTAATGAATTAACGAAGGGCAGCAGCGACATTAGCCATTCCACCCCTTCACTTGTAACTTCGGGGCGCACGCTGCGTTCGCAATCAATAAGCCTTCCTGGTAGGTCTCACTAATACGACTGACAGAATTCAGGGATCATGCTATGACCCACAAAATTGTCTTTTTGTGATACCTTTAATGAACAGTTGCCTGATGTGCCTTCTTCGATCGCGATGGCAGATGGATTTTTTTTCGCACGTTTGGCGACGAAGTATGTATTACTTAATTTATAGCCTTCCCAGTCAGCACAGGACTGTTCGGTTAACTGAAGCCGGTATACTTTGGCCAGTGATGTTCTATTCGAACTGTTTCCGGCAGATGCATTCGGTCCGTCTCCAAATGTGGGTCTTTTGGCGGTATACGGCCGTACTCCAATGGCTATCCCGTGGTCTGTCTCCGTGAGCCAGTCGACCGACTTACGTTAATACGGCCACACTCCCGCCGTAGGGCTTTTGCCGTTTGAAATCCACCCGTGTGCGGTCGAAGTACGGCCACCGTATGTCAGCCGACATGCGGTCGTCGTACTCCAGCTGGACACCGGAAGTTCGGCCATGCTATGTGCATTTGGAGTTCAGCCGCAGTACGTTAATTGTGCTGAGGCCGGTTGACGACCACTGGATGCAGCGCAAGCACGTGATTCAGTCGACCTGTGAAGCAGAACAGACCCACCATTTTTGGTCCACTGCATCCACATCAAACTGAGCCCGCAAAACTCCACTAGCTGCGCAGCCTTCATCGCCGCTTTGCTTATTGGTCAGTGGCTGCTGACAGCAAAATTCACTGCTCATAACTCGTTGTTCCTATAATTGGTGTGCCTCTTTTACTGTCGGGTGCAGAAAATATTCATTTCTTTACTGTAGCTGGAATAGTTGTATTGTTCATGACTTGATATTTTCTGTGCGGCGCCCAAGCTGTAATAAACAGGGTACGGGGGTGAGTTGTAGGCGCTTACTTTAGTTGGTTGAATTTCACAAAGATGAAAGTGCCACTTTTAATGAATTCTTTGACGACAATATTCCTGAACACTTCCATGCTTTGACTGAATTACCTGTTTTTACAACATTTTCTTGAGCAGTTTAGTTGTATATAAAACCGGCACGCATGCCACTGCGAAGCATTTTCGCACTCCACAAAACTCTCAAGGACGTTTCATATAATTTTTTTCCCACAAAAGGTATGTGCAGTTTCTGACCTCTTTTCTTAGAAAGAAGATTTATCCTCGATCAACTTTTCTGATGAGCTTACCAAGGGCTGATTCTAAGAGAGATCGAAGGAGTACGTTTATTGTCAATCTAATTTTGAGCTTGTTTTCATGCGTTACGTGCGGATCACTTATTACGCAAAAGAACTTAATTTTTCTCTAATGTCGTCTTCTCTAAAAATTGTGGGCGTGTTCGAATGACGCCCCTCTTCTGGTGGCTGTAGTCATCAAACGTTGTGCTCACGCAAGGAAAGGCGTCAGACTGGAGTTGCATAATGTGTTTCAAACAAGTTAACATAGCATTGTTAGTATGCGTACAGCAAACCTTGCACACAGCAACGAATAAAGCTTAATCAATATTTCATTGGTCGAGTTTGAGTGCGAGAGGCTCTCAACCCCTTGGAGGCGAACTTGTGGCTCCGCTTTATGTATACACAGTTTTCTTTAACTATAGAGGCTGACATGGCATTTCTCGCAAGACCACCGAAAATAGCGCCAGGAGTGCTTTGCACTCAGTGGAAGCATACGTAAAAGTAAGCGCCAAACTTGAGAATAAATAACAAAATATTTCAATAAAGCGAGGTGAAAATCGTCCTTTTTAACAATAGATACAATTGCAGGTGGAAGATAATTCCGCTCTGGTATTGATCTAAGCAAAAATAAATTGCGCAAGGCATCACCATTAAATGGAAGTTATTAATTTACTTTGAGATTGTAGTCCCACTTCAGGATATGTTGAATGACGCTTGGATATACTTCTCTTAAACGATTCCTCTTTTTCCAGATAGATATTTAAAACTTAACCCTGAGGTTTGGTCTGATATCTTTCACGTGTTTCCATTAAAGTTTACTTTGACTTTCCCTCATGTTAAGTGGACAATCCCAATTAGCCTAAACAAATCGCACTGCCCTCTTCTGTATGTTTTCGAGCGTATCGACCAGCCCTTTGGTCTACGGATTCCTGCAAAACATGCGTATTCCAACGTTGAGGGCACATGAGTGAAATACGGTAGTTCTTTTAAGTTAAATGGAGGAACCTTTAATTTGGTCTCAGAAAACCCGAAACGCGTGCAGCTTTCACTTTTATGTTCGGAACGTGCCTAGTTCGCCCCGAAAAACTCGTTCTGAAAACTCCTAGTTATGTACATTCTGTGGCCGTTCTTAAAGCACTGTCATTTACGCTATACGTATCCAACTGGTATGAAAGTTTCCTTGTAAAGGTGACATCAACACACGTTTTAACATACAACGACATATCTGAATCGCAAAACAAGATGCTATTTAATTTAAATCATGCTGCAGGTATTCGTAATCAGTTTCATTCTCCATAGTCTTGAACACTACACAGTCACTGGCGAACATTTTGAACCAAGATTTGAGGGGTCAGCAGTAATATCATTTATATGTGGCAGAACCGAAAGAGGGCCAGCAACTGAGCCCTGGGAATGTCTGAGGTCACGGTAAGACACCGTACATACCGTACATACCGTGCCGAACATACCGAACAACCGTACAGAAAAAGTGACTGCTGTCTTAGAGAGATATACGGAGCTATCCATGAAAAACCGAGTCATTCAGTTTACAGCCACGCATTGCACTAACAAGAAGGTCATATGAAACCTCGTCGAATGCTTTTTTGAGGTCCAAGAAAATACAGTCAACCACTTCACGCATATTTATTGCCAGAGCCAAATCGTCCGTGAAGTCAACAAGCTGCGTAGACCAAGAAAAATCTTGAAAAAATTCTTCTTGGCTAGGGTGCTAGAAAATACGGTTAACCAAATGTGTCATATCCCAACTGTACGTGAGCTCACGCTCACCGACAAACACTGCCACTAAAAAATCGAGGCATCTTTATTGAAAGTGCTCTCTTGTTATCGCAAATTTAAAATACCACTGGTTTTAAACAGGTAGTCATAAAATCAGTAATGCAACATTATGTTTCGCAGTGTTATTGTGAGAACTGCCAGAAACTTGCGGTTATGCGCGCCCTTGCCTTTCTTTGCTGGAGATTCGTTGACGTGGCGCTGGTTGAGCTCCTGCGTCGTGGCCGCTTGCTCGGCGACCTTGTAGGCCAGCTATTTTCACTGAACCACGGCCATCTCGGATCGGAAATCTATGCCGGGTCGATGCCTCCAAAGCTCCCCATTTTTTCGAGGGTGCGAATAGCCTCGAGCTGATGCGTCGACGATGCTGTCGGGCGAGGCGTGGTGGCGGTACGACTGGCGAGGTTTAGCTCACCCGTCGTTGTGGCACAGTGTTCTTGTGGCACTAAACCTGGTTCCGATGGCCTAAAAGGTTAACTGGTAAGGTCGAGTGAGTCCTTGCACCTTGTCAATTCACCTAGTACAACTCATTAAAGCTTGACAATGTTCGTTCATTTAAAGCGTACAAACACTGAACGGATCATCAACGCGTCTGCACCGCTTGGCTCACTGACGGCTTTTTCCTAAGCAAACAAAAAACCGGACGAACACGGGCTGGTCTACTTCCAAACACAAGCTGTGCATGGCGTCTCAGCGCCCAGACGCGTGCCATTGTTCGGCTGTACATCCGTTACCAAAACAATGACCGATTACTTTAGACCTTACATCGGCTGCTCTTCCCCTATATTCCGGTTGCCAAATATTCTGCGGCCGCTCGCCTGCCGCAATTCGGCTGAGTACCACTAACCGAATAAAACACGTATACATTCTCGGGCCGTATGTCAGCCGGTTTTATTTATAACACCGGCTGCCCAAAGAAAACGAATATTCTGCCAACGGATGTGTCGTTAAGAGCGAATTCATGCCAACCACACCTCGGCCGGTCTCTTTCCGAAAACCAACTACCATAAGAATACGCATATTTGGTGGACGGTCGCTTGCCGTGCTTTGGGTGAACGCCACTTTCCGAAAGAAAAACAGATGCCGTAAGGCCGTACGCAGGCCTTCTTTTCTGAACATCGGCCACCTGAAGTAAACTGAATATCTGGCAGCCGGGAACCTGGAGTTGTGTGCTTGAACACGCGCGGCCGGAGAAATACCAAAGTGCTGGTGGCCGTTTCCTGGCTGTTCAACGTGTGAGCAGTGGCTGACAGTACTCGGGCCGTTCCTGTTGCTGATTTAAGCTAATTACCGGCCGTCCGACATTACTAATCACATACAGCTATGTGCGGATGATTATGCGTTATATGAAAATATTACGTCTAAATAGGTCCACTTGAACCTATAATCTGATCATAACCGTACCGAAAACTGGTGAAACAGCTGCCGAATGTCCTTAAACGTATCGTAAAATGCAAGTTAATGTCACTTTGCTGACGCACATGCCGTTTATTTATAAGTACCGTCTCCCAGGATCCTCCTTACAATTCATAAATGTGTAAAGTACTTAACCATCTATATTACAAGTGACCTGTTTTGGACCGTACACGTCAACAAAGTAATCACCATTGCCAGTAGACCCTCGCGAATCTTCAGCCGACTCTAAAACTCGCCTCTGACCACTTAAAACGCGCAGCCTATAAATTACTTATCCGCCCAAAACTACACGATGCCGACACCATAAGGGATCTGCATCAACGTTACCTTATAGACAACATAGAACCATCCAAAACAGAGTAGATTGATTCACTTTCTGCGATTATTCTTCATTTACCAGCATTACCCCCGTCGTTATCTCATCTGTCCATCTAACTTTCTTCCAGCCCCTGCGGCGGAAAGTTAGATGGACAGATGAGAATCAGACGTTGCAGGGGATAAATTGCTCGCAGTTAGAACACGACCGGGATAATTGGAGATATATGGGATAGGCCTTTTCCCTGGAGTGGGTGTAGATAGGACAACGACGACGACGACGAGGCTGATAATGATGGTGATGATGAGCAGCAGCATCACAACCGTCAAATGGTGCATGGCCCATCCTCCTAAGAATGTCATTATTTCCCAGGTTTGAGCCTTCTCATTATCACCTAATTCTTACGTCACGCCGAAATAGCATCAATGAATTCCCAGCAAAAACAAACTGCAAATTTTACACCCTAACCAATGCACCAACATATTTGCACAATCGTTTTATTGTTCGTATTAGAAAAAAAATGAAATAATCTTCAGAATCACCCTCACTGACCTAAGATCTTGACCTGTTTAAAGCATTGGCCCCGGCCCCCGGAATGGTATGATGCGCTTTTGCCATTCCCCTTTCTCTTTCAGACTTTCCTTTCCCATTCTTTTCTTTCACCTTTTTTCATTTTTAGTCACCATTCTTTCTGCTTTGTTCTTAGTGGATCCAGAACTCTGGTCTGTTTATACCCATATTATGTCGGCATTTTTTTACCTTCTTGCGATTAATTTACCCATCCGTTGCTCTTTGCCGTTGTATGCATCTAACTTTCATATATGCATTCTCGGAATAGCGCAAAGTGACGAGGACGTGGTGTAGACGGGACACAGCGAAGACCAGCGAGCTCCCTGGTCTGAGCTGTGTCCCGTCTGCACTTCGTCCTCATCCCTTTGCGCTGTTCCGAGAATGCTATACTAACACGCCAAAGCTTACACCTCAGTTAATTTTATGTATGGTTGCACCATTGTGCTATTGTGATGTACTTTAATATCAAGCAGTATGAACACTCATTAAATCTTCATTTAAGACATGTTCCACAATGTATTCCTGATTTTTATATTTTGGCTCATTTATTCTTCTACCGCTTTTGAATATAATTACGATGCTGAAACCCCTCTTCCCTCTCCTTTGTTTTACATGTCGGCCACTTGCATCACCCCTCTTGTACCGACTCCTCCACGCAGGCCGCAGAGGTATGAAAGTAAATAAAATTGGGCCTGGCTTACTGAAAACGAACTTGTGTTTCGCTTTTTCTCTGAAGTAAAAAAATCATCGTACTTGTTATCAATGCGTGATTCCAGGTTTCGGTTGCTAAAAAGCTGGGCACTACATTTCTCTATTTAGCTCTTTCTGTAACCAACGAGAAAAATTGATTCAATATTAAAACCCTTGCAATTTATGGCTCGGAAGTTAGCTAAACAAGAAAACCCTAAAACTCCCAATACATTTAATAAATAAATTTTAAAGTTGAACGTACGAGAATTTATCAAGTTAAGCAATATAAAATAAGACCTACGTGAACGGTTACAGCTCGACCTCGGACGCGTCCGGTCGTAAATACAGAACTTGTGTCAATTTAAGTGGTTGGACGTTGTCTATGTACTGGATATTATTTCGTTGTGTCACATTAGAGTGAAACGGAAATGGAAACCCAATTGGATGTTATCGTTTGAAGTCATAATGACAATCCTATCACGGAGTCTGACTGCCACCACCTTCCGAGTAAGGCATGTAATTTCAAGGTTGCCTAAGTGTGTCGCTATTTCAGGTGGGGTTCCTCCATTGTCATTGTTTCTTTTCTATTTTGTCCAATGGGCGCTGTGTGATATACGTAGTTGCAAACGAGAGCTTCAAAGCATACCTGGAGCTCAGGAGCAATCTTTCAAATCGTGCCCGAGTGCTTCATAATAACGACACCCAGAACTACCCCCTCCCTTCTTCCCCCCCAACTTGGCCCCGCCCGGCGCCGTTCTTCATGTGTAAACCTGAGTTAGTTCATTGTAAGCAAGTTGTATACTTTGTTGCGAGCGCCCCCTACGCCAAATATGGCTTCACTGGGGAGCCCTCAATCTGATGTAGATTTCGCATTTACCTTTCGCTTCTTATATAACCTCTCCTTTTACTTTTTATGAATTTTAAAAGCGATGTATTTCAGGCTTAGCGTTGGAGACTTCATTATAGTGAAGGTCCGGATAACTAACGTGGAACCGCTGGAGAGAACATATGCTTGGAGTGGCCAAGAAGTCCGTGCTCTTCGTGCCCATACAGTTGACGCTTCGGTAGCATAACACCTGCTTCCGAAGGAAAGTCGATGTCACAAAAAACCAGGGCGAGAAAAAGGAGGGGGTCATTAAAGCTGTCATGCTTTTATTGGGAGGCGTCGTACCTAAAATATTATTCTTGCAGCAAGCAGAAAGAATTTTCTTATGGTTGAGTCCGCATGGTTGGTTGATACGAAGTAATCTCGGCTACGATATAAGAGCACGGAATATTACACACCGGACACAAAATAGCACCAGCAGAGGACGAAATGAACCTGTCGCTTATGGTATTTTGTTTATGTCGGGCGGGTGGTTTAGCCAAGGTGCAGCGCCGTGTGATGTTTCTGAGCAAGGTTGTTCCCGACTTTATTCCGGCCGTCACGAACCAATCTTTTGACCAGTGCGTCATGATTAGCTCGCTTTCGTAAAGTTCCTTTACTTCAAACTGACCTTTTCTCAGCCTAATACGCAGCTGTTCTGTAGGCAATTGGTAGAGCATTTGGGATCCTTTCTTGGGAAATATGCGTATACCCCGCTTCAACAAGAAGATCGAAACAACATTAAATCGCCTGGAAGATGCACAGCGTAATTATGGTGGTGTAAGCGAGAGATGAAAGCTTTAAATGTAGTTTCTTCAACAACGCAAGTAAAATGTTCAATCTTATAAAACGTTTCAGCAAATTAAGCGAAGATAATATGACGCCAATCTGATCACCGAGACGCGGTTCTCTGACTCAGAGAGGTAACTTGGGGCAATTGCGTACTTTACATAGTGATTGTGAGAACGTTGCTTAGTCGAGTTCTCTACTGAGATGTGTGATCACTTACGTTCACTGCGCTCAGGTATCAGAGATACAAATACTAACGCTGAAAAACGCCTAACTTCTCAGTCTAACAGCAGCCTACCCAGTTTTGGTGTGATGACCTAACGAGCCCCCGGCCTCTAACACAATAAAGTATGGAGTATACGCTTAAATTTGCCACTTAAGTGTTTACCACCCTCATCCTACAGACACAATCAGAGCGGAGTGTTTTTGGTCTTTTTTCGATCAACTGCAGTTCTGTGTTTGCGAATAAAAAATTACACCACCTCGCCGAAGGGAACTATGTGGTGATGCAAAGCATGGGGGTTCCGTGTAGGTTCCACACCAGAGAAAAACCGGTGCAGGCGCTGTCTGGGAGCAGACTGAACGCCGCGCAGCGCGCGCACCTGCTTTTATAGAGCTGGAGAGGAAAATGGAGCAGAGACGCGCATGTGCAGTGCGGGTGTGGACGGGGCAGTAACAAGGGAGGGACATAGAAACCATCCATGAGATGGCTCCTGGAGCGACAGTGTCGCCGGTGTCTTCCTGGGCCGGCACGAGGCGAGCACGCTTCCCTTTTAAGGGCTCATGGAGCGACAATGTTGCCATTGTCTTCCTGAGCCGGCACGAGACGAGCCAAGCGGCGAGGAGTAGAGCGGCGTTATCACAGCTGGTTAAGGCTCCTGGAGCGACAGTGTGGCCGGTGTCTTCCTGAGCCGGCACAAGACAAGCCGAACGGCAAGGAAGAGAGTGGAGTTACCACAGCTGGCGTGGAGAGGGTACCAGGAGGAGAGGTTCGGATGCTGGACGCCGGCGGACGACGGAGGGTCGACTAAGAGATGCTTTGCATCTAAAAAACCCGGGCCATCTCCACTAACGTGAGGCGTGGAAAGGTAGCATTTCAGTGTATAAGTGTATTCTTGGCGCATTGTGGGTCTTGTCCACGGAGGTGAAACCATTGGGGGGTAGAGGCATATAGCTTCGCTTTAGGTGTCATGTCTGAACTAAGAAGCGTTCTTACGCGACGCATTGGAAACTAGTGTCCGGGTGTGTCCTTATGTACATGTTACGTTCCAGTGCGAGGCGTTTGAAAACGACTGTCCCGGTGTTTTTGTACGATGACTACATGATACTACGACGGCATGAGACGCCGACAGCACGGGCCCCTAAGTTGCTCCAGCCCTGAACATGCTGTGCCAAAAGTTCGATACAAAAGCGATTTCATCAACCTGCAGAACAGCCTTCGCCAGCTTAGCGCAGTGTGTACCTGCACAAAAATGGACTGTCGGTACACGTGTGTGCTTTCCAGATCAGACACCTGTTTTTTGAGGGTTTGTCACATGGTTATCCCACATTTAGAAGCCGGAAGGCATACCCACAAAAGGTCAGCCCTGCTTTAAATGTTTTTGCAGTGCGTAATTTTTTTTTACTTTGCACCTCGCAGAAAGGCATACAGACAACCAACGAGCTTAAACCGGAACTTGTCTCTATATCTGAGTAGCAACACACGTTTCCATCCACCCTCCTTTCCGACCTAAATGAGTTCCCGGGGTGCTTCGGACTGGATCATTTGGCCCCAGTGAATTTTAATTAAACCGAGCTGCTGGCGCTCAACAATGTTCGTTGCCGGGAGCAACGTATTGCGTCTGGTATATTGAGCTGTGTTTAGTGGCTTGGAATGCAAATAGGAAGACCACCGCGTGTGCTTAAAAAGGCGTCGAAGCCACCAAATAGACCGCTTTCGAACACCGTCTTCGCCCACATGAATTTAGTCTGCGTGCCAAAGCGTGTTGAGCCCTGCTCGGGACAAATGTTCGTGGCAACGAGACAGATAGTCATTAGAGCTTAGTGGAACGACTTCAGGTCTTTCGAGTTGTTCGCATTCCGCATAACAAATTTCTATTAAGCCATTATAAATCACATAACCTGTTTAGAACAAGTTAAATTGGTGCTGGCGGAGAGTCCCAAAGCATAAAATCAGGCCTAATAACCTCTCACAGCCTTCAACGCCCAACTGCGTGTCACGTGGATCATTGTGTCGCCTGAAGCAGGAATATAAACGTTGAAAACTATTAGTTTTTGCTGTCAATAGAATTTTAAATTTGTGTCGTTCACCACCATAATTAACTTCTGTAGACGCTTCGGTTGTTGGATGTTTTCATCTACATATACGGCTATATATTTCCTAAGCATGGAACGTCCTGTAGATTGCCCAGTCTAGGCTAGTTAGTTCCAAACTTTCAGATGTAAATTATAAAGCATCGCCAAAGCAGAGACGATCGTCGAGTTTCGTCTGTGGTGGTAGTGCCTCTATTACATCGGACAATTGATTGAAACTGTGCTTTGAATGCGAATACTCGGTTGAGTTGCCTTGGTGTAAATAAGGGCGCACTTCACAACCCTTACCCAATGTATCCGATAGTGTAAGGACAAGTTCTCCGTGATCAATAGATACGGGCACTCCGTGATGTACAGTGGTTTAAAGTCTGTGACCGTGTTAATTATGTAGAACCGGTAGCTTTTTACAAACTTCCACAACGACGGCCCAGACCATGCGTTGCTTGCATGTTTTTACTAATTAGTTGTTCGGCAAACAGCCGGCTTGCACCACGCTCAGCGCTTTTGTACCGCGGTCTCAACCTTCCCAACGTGTCCCTTAACAAGATACCCTTGCTACAAACGGGACCCGCAGTAAGAGAGAGAGAGAGAGAGAGAGAGAGATAACTTTATTGAGGTAAGGATGCCAGATACCCCGGGAGCAGAGAGGTAAAAAGAATGTGGAAAGGTAGGACAAAGAGAAGTTCAGCTGATTTTCATGGTTCACACATAGATATCTGTTCAGGTATAAGCTTGCTATTCGTACGGGGATCACCGTTCACTGATTTCGCCACGTTTCACACAAAGTTAAATCAGGGGGATGGAGCATGTTTGGTACAGTCCACATCAGTCGCACAGCCTGCTACACCAGTTTGAAGCGACCATTCTCACAAGCTCCTTGAGTAATAATTTCGAGGGTTGGTGGATATTTCCGACCACGGCGGATGTGTTCGGATTCGGATATAGGTACCGGGCCAATCGCTAAAAGCTGTGCACGGCCTGTGTCGAAGACGGGACAGAGCCAGATGAGATGAAATAGATTTGGTGTGCCATTGCTACCACAGTGTGGTCAGCGATGAAGCTTGGATCCTGCAGGGGCTTTTCATTTGTATATAACGTGTGGGGTTTAGGCCGCGTTAGCGTAGAATTTAATAGAAAATATATCACCCGAGCGTGAAAGAGGCTTGAGAAAGTCGAGCACTCTGTTTGGGGTCACATCTGGCTTATGTTGTCTGCTTAGTTTCTTCAGATGCCGAAGCCGAAGTTCCCAATTCTACTGGAGAGATTTTGAAATTGGAGCTACATTGGGAACCGCGGAAGAGACTTTAAGGGCTTTTACCTAGGACATTTGGAGACCGTACCTAGGGCACGAGAAATACTAATTAGTAGTGAGTGAATAGGGGTTATTGGATATGACTATGTAAGGGGCTTTTGCTTTTGGTGTTGATTGTCTTTTGGGAGGCTTGTTTAAGGGGTTCATTGTTCATCGTTTTTTGCTGTTTGTTTTTAGTGCACTGTCATTTATGGCTGTTGGTTCTAGAATAAATGTGCTTTGTATGCAACCAACCAACATCTTTATTGTGTCGATCTTGATGCCTCACAGGCCCATTAGTGGAAAACACAGGTAGGCCAAACTAGAGTGGAAAGAAGGACGATCGAAAAAATTTTTGGAGATAAAAAATGTTGGCTCTAAAAAAGACAAATAACTGGGATGGGAGACCCCATAAAGAGAATATGAAGGAAGAACTTTACATTTGCTGGATATGTAATGCAATGAATTAGAAGCCGGTGGACGGCCAGGTCCACTCAGCAGCTACCCAATTAATAGTGACGAAGTAGGGGAATATATTTCGCCACGCAGAGAGATTAACTCCTAACATTTGGCGGCAAAGAGTTGACTAGGACTTCGCAATGGAGAGACGGATGCAGATTTATTACAGAAACCGTCATCCTGCTGTTAGCACTAACCGGATTAAGAATAGTACTAATGTCTTAGCTTTTGTCTCCTTAAAATGTATAACAATTATCTGATATTACATTAAATATTGTTTTTATTGAGAATTATTGCCTCTCAGTTTAGTCAGTTAGTAAGAAATATAGCTGGTCTCTATTTCTATTGAAAAATTTAATGTATGCTTTATTACATTTTCATATGCTTTTCTTTCGCTAAGGCATCCCGAAAGCACTTCATTTTGAGGGCGCAGTACATTTATAAGCAATTCATAGCAATATTCGCTATTATGTTTTCTTTCGTGCAAAACAACTCTTTAAACAAATATTTTTTTTTTGTATTGCAACCTAGGGTTTCGCTCAACATGCTACTTGGTGGCTTAGTCGAACACTGTGATGTGTGCTGCTACGCAACCTACATAAATTGTACAGACTGTAGTAACGTGGTATACCGTTAGTTGGTATAGGTTATTCTTCACAGTGCAAAAAGGGCTGTACAGAGAGGCAAGGAATACGAAACGATAAAAAACGCTAGAGTCCTCCTTTCCTCTGGGTCGAGTGACTTTTTGCACTGTGAAGATGAAAAGTTTTGTGGTGCAACTAATATTATTAATAACAATATTGATAAACTCTTTGTTCATGAAGTGGGTTTGTTTACAGTGATGAGATGCAGGAACAGCCCAGCAAGCAGATAGGAATGCAGATCGGGATACTTTAGTTCTGTGTTCTGTGTTGTTTGTCACTGTACAGATTAGTGATATTCTTGTTAGTGTACCGGCACTAAAACATTACCGTTGGCGCTGGACACGAAAAAAACCTTATTGATTGGATGAATATTACTAGTTTTATACGTGTATATGTGCGGGTGATTTCTTGTATGTTTCGATGCACAAAAAGGCACATTTTTTGTTCTCTGTTACCAATGCTATCCGTTTTTCATTATGTGTGACGTGTGTGCGCTGTACCGTGCATGATTTGTTTTCGTACGCGCGCCGAAATGCCCCACAGATGACCCTGGGTACGCTTTGCCACGATTTTCTAATTGGTTATAATATTACAATGATAGATTACACTACGCCTTATACCCCACGAAACCTTTCATTAAGGAAACTCTCTTTTAGTCTGCCTTTTTAACACTTCGGCTTCTTAGAGCCCCGGGCTGGTAACTCAGCGATCAAGCACGGATTTGTGGGCCACACTGAAGCTCAGTATGCGGTTCCCACAAAGATAAGTTCCCCAGTCTGTCACGGGCACAACAGTGCACCGACGGTCCTCGAAGGCGTCTACGCGCTGCCCGTTAAAGTTCCTCCTAAACCTTCCAACGACGGCTGTCTCTTTATTTTTTAGTGCGTCGTCGGAAGAAAGATCGTTGGGTGGGTCTTTTAGCGAACAGACGTCACAGGAAGCATAAGCGAAAACCGCGAGCAGATGCACAGCTGCCTAACACTAAAGGCGATCGTTTAAATAAAGCAGAACTTTGCAGAAAGCGCTACCTCCCGCTCTTTTCTCGTAGAGACCCCGCCCCCCTCCAAAAAGGAGGCACACAATTAACGGTATGCGAGTGCTCCATTAGAATATTACACCAAAACAATGTGACGAGGTCTCACCGCAGCCCTACAATGACTTGCGTGGTTTTATGGATCGCGCCTCTTGTACGTTTATTCCTCAAAAGGTAAAAAGACGAGCTAACGGTACAATGTCCTGACGTATAAAACAGGGTTTTCTTATCTTGTCTGTAAGCAGAAGTGCCCAACTCACTCTCTTACCCACCGATGCATGGACCAATTGGTTCAATCACTCCTAGCCAAAAATTCCTTTTACGAGAGACTTAAAATTTCTTGATAACATTTCGATCATGGCAGCGCAGCTCACAACTTTTGGATTTCAGCAGATTTCTTTACTAACAGACGCAGAAATAGAAACTGCGGGTTGCACTACCAGACTGTTCGCAATTAGAGGCGCTGGAAGACCTACTGTGTATGTGCCCCCCCCCCCCCCCTACGCGGCGCCAAAACAAGAGCTCCACAGAGTGCCCCAGCGTCACAACCTTCCCTGCAAGAGCGAGCAGGCCCTTTTATTCTCGAAGGGACCTGCGGCAATCGAACAGGAACTCTTCGCCAACCTGCTCCACTACCTAGAGACGACCGGCCCACCTGGAACAGCGGCTGTAGCACGGACCTCCGTGCTTATGACTGACCTGGGCAGACTGACTTGCCCTTCTTTTATTCTTCAGGTCTGACCTCAGGTCCAACCACTGACCTCCCCTCTGACCTATAACCGCTTCTGTCCTGCGCTGCTCGAGTACATGGTTTACCCACGAAGTTCGGTATGTCATCCCACCATCGTGTTATTGGCGTTCCGGTTCTCCTAGCCCCATCACTTGATATCCACTCTGTTATCCTAATTGTCCACTAGTTGTCGGTTCATCTCACTGCATGATCAGCCCAAGTCCATTTATTTTTCTTGATTTGAACCAGAGAGAGAGAGAGAATAAACTTTAATTAATCCAGAAAATGCTTGAGAGAGGCGTCCTCATTCCAGGATGCCTTGAGCTCGGGCCGCGTCGACAGCCCTTTCGATCAGGCGCAGCTGAACCATTATATTATTAACTCTAGTTGGTTCTCTGATCCAGGTAGCTCGTTTCTTGTCCCGGAGTGTTAGTGCTATCATATTCGTTTCATGGCCCTTTGAGCCGACGCAAGTTTGCCTTCTAGTTGTTTGGAATGGCGGCACAGTTGAGCTCCGCATGTCATAACCGGCAGTATGCACTGGTTGTAAATTTTTCTTTTGAGTGACAGAGGCAGCTTTTTAATCTAAACGAAATTAAATTAAACTTATCATAGATATTACATGAACTGGGTAGGCTGAATGACGCCTACGTGGGAAATATCGCATATATCCAAGCACGGGGAATAGGTTGAAATGTGCGCTAATGTCGAGGCACATCCAGCTTTTGCGCTACCTGATGTGTGACAATACAGCTTGAAAGCTCAGGCGAGACCTTTGTTCGGGGAATACCAGAAGAAGGATTGTGAAGTGTCTACGGGATATCTAAAGGCTTTCACAAAAAATACCTTACTCGGCACTCCTCTGTGAAGCACAAGGCCATTTTGGGGATACTAAGGTATATGACTTGTCCGGCATTGCCCTGAGCTTAAGAGAATTGCATGCCTGCCATGGAAAGCGCTTGTCTAATATTCACGCTACGCTCCGGTAATGCTACGTTACATGTGGATTCAGACCGGAAATTAAGAAAATTTCTTCTTTGAGACTGGGACAAGCAATATTGTGGCAGTTTTGATCACCCAGAAATATGAATCCTTTCTCAAACGGCCTGCAGTCTTCGTCTGGGGTCCTCGCAACGCACCCCGAAAGGATTTATTCGAGTCAGCGGATTCTCGAATGTCTTCGGCTTGACGTGCACGAGCTATATAGTTTTTTTGAGCCCACACACACACACACACACTTGTTGACTATAGAAACGACACCCCCCCCCCCCCCCCCCCCCCCCCCGTGAAATAAAAGGCGCAGATGGGGAGCCCTCCTAAATGTTGCAGTATAGAAGTACTTTTATTTTACTCAAACCTTGAGGGCTGAGTGACGCATCCTGGTCTCGGTATCATCAAACCCACTGCTACTGGGGTGCGTAATTTCAGCCTCCTGAATTCATGCATGGTTGATCAGATACAGTCACTTCGAACCTTGTTCTAATGCTTTTTTTTGTGTATGGAATTCGCTTTCTGCAGTATACCACCTATTTAGGTAAGCTTACTAAGTACTGTTTGGCGGGACCCTCAAACAAGTTTGTTTGGTGTCGAGATGATTCGTGTGTATTTTGCATTTATACCTGAACATAAAAGTTGAAAAAAGACGGCTTTTTGCAAGCAAGGTAGAACCATTGAGGACGATCGGGACAGCTGGGCTGGTTTCTCGATTCTCTGAAGGTTCTTGTGCGGAAACTGGAGGCTGTAAAGAAGGCAAGCAATTTATAACCTTTTAAAGCAACAATAGGTTCCATTTTAGGAGCGAATTGTCTGCCACTTTTCGCAACCCTTAGTCAAAATAGGATTTTAAAATAGCTAATGTTTGGAAGTGTTTCGCCGCTACAGGCGTTAGATAAACAGAAACACATGCTATTTAGCGCGGCCAGTAGGTACCAAAGTAGGTAGTTATTTAAAAATAACTGTGGGTCAAAAAAATGGGAAATTTTTGAGTCAAACGGGTGCAGAACTTCACCAACAAAGCATATACGTTTTTCTCCACACCGATTAGGTCTTCAAACCAATTAGTTCGAAAATATCTCTAATAGTAAAATCTCGTTAATTTTCTTGCATTAGCAGATTAGTCAATGAGATGGGTTTTAATTAAAATTAATACCAAACGAAAAACATTTTCATTTCTGTCCGTGTAGAAGAAAGAGAAATAGAAAGACTTACAATATCCAAGCGTGGTTTCCTATAGAAGGAGTATAAAATTAAAATATAAAACATTGCACAGCCTTTTCAGTACCAAAGGAAAAGGGTCAAAGTAATGCATAGTATAAAAACAGGTTAAAAAATAAACGGAGAAGGCATACTTTGCCTACGCTTTAGTACAGGTTTTGCAAAAAAAACAAAAACAAAATAAGAACAAGGAGTGATCTGCAGTGAGGGCCTCCTAAATTAAAAACAAAAAAAATCCCGCCATCTCCACGAAGTGAATGATGATGAGAGGGACGAAGCTAAAATTCTTATCTGTAAAGCCGTGAAGCATTCGCCCACACAAACATTCGCCCACACACCACACTCGACACGTTGTTATAGGTCTCTTGATCTGACTGCGTGAAGCACATGAGGCGCGTTCGTAGCCAGGCTCACGTCTCGGTTTGTAGCGCAGTGGCAAAAGCGCCACGTGCCTCCTGTCGCGGCCAGAGAGTCGTGGAATCGAAACCGGGCGCCGCCGCGTCAAGACCACTTCTTGCTCACAAAGCTTGAGACTTCCCATCGCTCCTTTGACAAACCCGTCGACGACGTCGACGTTTGTTGTGATCATGTAGGGCTTGTTTAGGACGATGAGAGTTTCCATGGGTAAGTTGGCAAATTCGATGTGTGACATTTTAGCCACCTTGCTCGTCGCCTTCTGCAGACCATCTTGTGCCGCGTACCCCCGGTACGTGTCTTGAGCTCGCAGGCGACGAACGACAACCTCTTCTTCTCCCTCTCCTCCTTTCTCGGTAGCAACGAATGCGTTGAACGTTTGATCTCTTCGTCCAATCTTTGGTTGGCCAATCTCTAGGGGCATCCTGCCGCAATCATCACCAGTGGTATGTACACAGCACTACGAGGGACAGTACAGGGCCCGAGCAAAAGGAGCTTTGCCCCTAATATGCTTAGCAAAGCGAAATCTTGGAGCACGATTTGGGAATAGCGTAGCAGAGAAGGGGTCGATGGCGCCCGAGAGTCAGGGCGATTGAAAAGCACCCTATTACAGGTCTCAAAGAACCGGGCGTTTCACTGCACAAACGCGATCTCGTCTCACGAGGTTCTGCCGGAGCGAAGAATGGAATGTATGGCGTAACGCACCGTCTAAGGAATGTTTTCTTCCCGGCCTTGAATCCGTAAGGGGGCTGTTGGAGCAAAAAAATGTGTTTCGAATTCCGTTTCGAAATGCGTTCCTAATTCCGTTGAAAAAAAAACGACGACGAAGAAGCTCACCTTGCGTTTCTACTGCGAATGGGCCGCGGCTCTCAACCTTTATTTAGGCTGATTTTCGAGCCCCAGGCACCCAAAAACTATACCGTCGACTTCCTGACGGTAAGCTGCATCTGTGACCAGCCGGTGTGCCTTTTCCCCCGAATTATCGCCTATCAAGTTCTAAAGTGAGCGTCCATGCGCTAACCCTAACGCTTCGGCGAGCCGGTTCCCGGCTCCCGTTGTGGCATTTGCAAGCATGCCGGCGGACGTGGAATCCTCTCCCACCACTCATGCCGCTTCTACCGAGACCATGGACTTCGACTCACACAGTGGTCGCACCATTCACGCCGACAGCCCGTGGATCCAAGTTTTACACTCACGCATCAAGAAGACGACGGCTCATGCCCCGAGCATCGTTACTAACCCCAAGACAGCATCGCTACCAGCCGCGCCATCACGAGATGCCTCCACGCAGCGGCGCAACCCTCTACCACGCCTGCCTCCCAATAATTACACCGTCATCTATGGCCCCCGATCCGGCCTCGATCTTTCAGCCTGGTCGCCTCACCTACTCACACAAAGCTTAGCGATGGCAAGCAACATTCCGCAGCTGGAATTCTTCTCTCAAGTCACAATTCAAATTCAGACACTCCAAAACCTCATTGTAGCTAATACGCCGAGTGAAACTCACGCCATAACCCTCCGACGCATCTCCTCTGTTCAACTCAACTCTGTCCTGTACGAACTTCTCCCGTACCTGAAGCCTCCACCTGACACCTGCCGTGGAGTCATTCACGGTCTTGACCCCGGCACCACGAACGAGAACCTCCCGGACCTCCTCTTAGCTAATGAACCTCGCCTTCTTCACTCACGCATGCTGGGTCGAACCACGTCACCCCTCCTCACATTTCAAGGCCCGCACGTCCCCTTTTATGTAAAAGTCGGCAGTCTCATCTACCGCTGCCGCCCGTTTTGAAGAACTGTTCAGTTCTGCCGACTGTGCGGAGAAGTCGGCCATCGGCAGGACGTCTGCCCACACCCCGACCAACAAGTCTGTCCCGGCTCCGGAACTCCTAATCCCACCGATGACCATCGATGCTCACCAAATTGCAAGCTGTGTGACCTTCCCCACATCACCGCTTCCAAAGACTGCCCCCAACGCGTGATTCCAACGCCGCCCGTGGTCAAGCGGAAACATCCAATGCCGCCACCAGTCTCGACCTACAATAGCAAGCTTCGGGACACAACAAATCAGGCTCGAACTTCTAAACCGGTGAGCTGGTCACAGGCCGTTCGTAGCGCTCCCACTGCTCAACATTTTCCTCCCCTTCCACCCACGCCATCAAGCACTCGTACCCACACTACGGTCGACACACACACACCACACCTGCCACCTCATCTTCGTCCGCCGCCGATGGCCTCCTCACAGAACTACGCAATCAAAACGCGATGCTCCTCCGACGCATAGAAGCCCTTGAACAAGAATCACGCACTCGCAGTAGCGATCGCGTTTGCGAGCCCGAAGATCATGTTCAGGTTGAACAATCTGCGCCCTCATCCCCGTCAGCTCCTCCTCCCCCACCCATCATCACTGCTGAAGAGATTTCGGCGCTCATAGATAGGAAGATACAAGTAGCTCTTGTAGAAGTGAACCAAGCACTAGCCACAACTACCAAATCAATCGTCCAGCTCGGAGAAACCATCACAGCCCGAATCACAGCCCTAGAGCAGTCTCACTCCTCTATCGGCCAGATGCTTGAATCACTTCATCTCCGTCTCGATTGCCTTGAACTCGAACAACCCCGAAACCCCAAAAAGCCTAAAATCGATCAGAGCAGCGACGAGCAACTTGCCTGTATAACCCCCCTTCCAGATGACTAATGCCTCCACTGTTACAATCTTCCAATGCAATTGCCGCTCTTTCCTCAGCAAACGCTTTCAACTCGGCCATTATACTCAGCAACACCAACCTGACATTTTGGTCCTACAAGAATCGGACACCCCTTCACCAAAACTCAGAGGCTACGAAGCTTACACTCAAGATCCGCCCAGCTACACGACATTGCATCGCCCATCGCTCATACCTTTCTGGAAATTCTTCCCTCCCACCCGAAGAGTACAAGCCTGTTCATTCTCAACATCTACAGCCCTCCAACGCACTCCCTCACCACCATCGACCACCTCATCCACAACGCAATTCGCACCTCTCGTACCGCTCCTCTCATTGTTTTAGGTGACTTCAACGCTCCGCACCCAGCATGGGGCTATCATCACGCAACCAAAAAAGGGGCACCCTTACTCAACGCCACACAGCAGCACGTTCTCACACTCTGCAACGATCTTACCACCACTACACGGCTGGGCAACAGTGTATCACGAGATACGAACCCCGACCTCACCTTTTCACATAATATTTCCTACCTGGAATGGCAGTGTCTTGAAAACACATTGGGCAGCGATCATCACATTATCTGTATCACTATACCCCGCCTCACACTCAAACCTCGCATTGGTCAAGCCACACTCACCGACTGGGAATCCTTTCGTAAAGATCCTGAACCCTTTCAAGACACTATTACCAACCTAGAAGAATGGACTTCACAATCACGGCTGTCAAGAAGCATTCCAAGACAATTCCTCTGACGGTGGAGAATCCCTCAGTTGGCTCCCATCTTCTCCATCTATGGGAGGCTCGCCGCGGCCTCGTTCGTAGATGGCGGAGGCAGAAATATAATAGATCCCTGAAACGTCGAATTGCTGCCCTGACCCAAGAAGCTGCTATGTACGCGCACACCCTTCACAGACAAAACTGGGCTACCTTTTGCGACCAGCTCTAAGGAACACTCAGCAGTAAACGCACGTGGTACCTCCTCCGTAGTCTTTTTGGCTCGAAACCTGCCAAAGCTGCCACCCACAATCACGTCCGCCGTCTTCTTAACAACTATCCCCATTCGAATGATCAGCTACTAAAAGAGCTCAAGACCACCCTTTTTGGTACCGACAGCAATACCTCTCCTTTCTGCCACGCTGATTACACTAGCGCTCAAAATCCTGCCCTTCACGCTCCCCTTATGCTGCAAGAACTCGACCAAGCTGTCCCTTATCTCACTAAAAATACCACTCCTGGCCACGACCTTATAACTAACAAAACTTTCCGTAACTTGGGCAATACCCCTCTAACTGCTTTACTAGATTTCTTCAACAACCATTGGACAAACGGCACCCTCCCTCCGCAATGGCGGCACGCATATATATCACTAATTCCTAAGCCCAACAAGCCAATCCAGCTCTCCAACCTTCGCCCCATCTCCCTCACCTCCTGTCTCGGTAAACTCTTTGAACGCATGGTTCACACCCGCCTCACTACTCACCTTGAAGACAACAACCTATTCCCTCACACCATGTTCGGCTTTCGCTCACACCTCTCAACTGAAGATGTTCTCCTACAGATCGAAGAGCAAGTCATCGATCACCTCAGCAAAATTCATCCCAGTGCCATCTTAGCCCTCGACGTAAAGGGCGCTTTTGATAACGTCACCCACCAGGCCATCTTAGAAGGACTTCGAGAAACCCAGTGCGGTGCGTGTACATACAACTACGTGCGGGCTTTTCTAACCGACCTAACTGCCACCCTTGGCATTGGACCACTTCGATCTGACACATTTCGCACTCCTCCCAAGGGAACCCCACAAGGATCAGTTATATCACCCCTCCTATTCAATATTGCTCTCCTCAAGCTCCCACCTCTCCTTCAAACGATTCCTGGCCTCCACCATGACCTATATGCTGATGATTTCCTCTTTGGACGACCACCGGATCTCCTGGCACACAACACGATACCCTACAACAAGCCATCGACACCATTCTCGCTTATCTCCGCCCTCGAGGCCTCACGTGTGCCCCCAGAAAATCAGCCCTCCTCATCCTCCGCTCCCGATCTCGTGGGCGATGTCCAATTCCCACACCCGATCCTACTCCAACAATCGGTTCCACACCCATTCCTAAAGTACACACCCTTCGTATACTCGGAGTCCAATTCCATCAAGATGGCTCTGGCGCTGCAGTTCTTCCCCACCTTCAAGCCACTGTCACCCAACTTACCCATCTCATCAAGCGCATCACAAACCAACGTCAGGGCCTCAAAGAAGACGATACAATACGACTGTTGTATACAATACGACTTTCCACTGTTCGAAAGGGAATAAACTTCAAACTTCAAACCTAATTCAAGCACTTTTAATTAGTCGCATCAGATATTCCACCCCATACATCGCCCTCAAACCCAGAGAACGGGAGAAAGTCGATATACTAATTCGAACAGCTTTCAAAATTGGACTTGGCCTCCCCGCTCAAACCTCTACCTGTCATTTCTTCCAACTCGGAATCCACAACACGCTCGAAGAACTCCTGGAAGCTCAACGCAACAGCCAACTCACCATACTCCTCCTTACCAGCACCGGCCGACACGTCCTCCAGGTTCTCGGATACCCGACCCCACCTGCTTCACAAGCCCTTCAGCGCATTCCATCTTCAATCCGGTCCCACATTACTGTATCCAAACGTCCTAACAACATGCACCCAGAATTCAACCAAGGTACAAGGCTCTCCCGGGTTAAGCATCTGCGTTCACAATTCCACTTACACCCCGATACTCGCTACACCGACGCCGCCCTCTACCCCACACGCCAGGCTCATGCTCTGGCGGTTTTAAACTCAGAAGGCACACTTCTCACCTACCTCCCAACTCTCTCGACATCAACCACCACTGCCGAAGAAATTGCCATAGCCATCGCCGCTACAACTGGCTCCGAATCCCTTACAATAATAACAGATTCCCAGCAAGCCTGCCGTAACATTCAACGTGGACGCATCTCACTTTCTGCATTAGGCATACTCGCATCAATCAATCCCCTCCCCGACCTGTACATCGTCTGGACCCCTGGCTACTCGTCCCTAGAGAAAAATGAGGCGGCTCACGCCGCTGCCCGCGCCCTTCCACACCAGGCATTTCCCTCAGGAACAGAACCTACGGTCCAGCCTCCTCCAACTCCCGCTGTTCCATGACGCTACCACGACATCCTGCACCATTATCGCAACCTTCGCCTCACTTTGCCTCAACCTCACCCTCAACTAACCAAGGAGGAAGCAGTCATCTGGCGTCGATTACAAACACATATTACAACGCACCCATCCTCCACGCTATCTCCCCTACCCAATACACCCTCACCTGCCAATTCTGCCCCTCTCTTAATACTACCTACCACATGGTGTGGGCCTGTCAAAACACCCCATCGCTTACCCCCTATCCCAGACCTTCCCCAGAGCAGTGGGAGAGCCTGCTGACCAGCTCCCGTCACGCTGACCAGATCTTTCTGGTCACCCGTGCCAGGGCTGCAGCCAAGGCCCAAGGGTACCTGGACTGAGGTGAACCCACCCCACCGAGTGACGGCTCTACCACCACCGTCTGCTCTAATAAATGTTTCTTCTCTCTCTTCTCTCTCTCGAATTCCGTTTACTGTACCCATGTAGTGCTGCTTTGGTATTTGTTAGTCTTTTGGGATCGCACCAACTATAATCTGGCGCGACATAGGAGTTGAACAAAAGGAAGCAGGATGGTACAGATCACCTCCTTTTAATGCATCAAACAAACAGAAGTGTAGCGCGACCGCGAATTGTACTTAGTACCCCGAATGCTCCAAACAGCAACCGAAGAATTTTAGTTCGAGATGGCTGGATAAATCCTCGCTATTGAAAGGGCGGCCGTATGTCCAGGTTTGCAGAGCTTATGTTATGTTTGCCTCTTTTTACACAAACATTGTTATGAGAGACAGTTGCCCAGGGTTGTTTCCGTTAGCAAATAAATAAAAGAAGTAGGCCATGGTTGCTGGAAGAGTTTTTATAAACTACTCATTATGTCTGCTACCAAGATACAAAAAAACCTTAGGATATTTATATTTGTACTTGAGATCTCTAAATGCGCATTCTTAATGGCTAGCTTGTTACTGCGGCAGCGCTCATAATTTTCATAAAAGAAAGTATGCCTAAGGCACAACCACCATTACAGACATGTGAAATCAGAATATCAAAAAAAGAATAAAAACAAATTATCGAAAGTAAGACTCTTTCAATATACGTGTGGCTTTAGTACATTTAAAAACGTTTCACTTAATGATTTATATGTTTAACTCACCTTGAGCTATTTATCTAAAGGTGAGTAATTTTATTTTATACGAGTTTAGTTTGCTCCCCACTGTAAATGATGTCGACACGGCTGCTTGCAACTGAAAGGTCGCCAACACAAATAACGCAACAAAGCTCTAGCAACATCTTCTGTTTCATCTTCAACCGCCATCTCTGGTGACTTTACCTACGCGCTGAACTGCCCTCAAGGTGTACCTGGCCGGTTTTACCGCCATCAGGATACTAATTTAGCCCTCGGGAACAGGCAATGCAGATCAGGTCACGAGGTTATTGTACCTGTCAAACGAGTTCTTGTCATTTTTTGTTGATTGCTAAAGAATAGTGGATGCAGTTTCAAACCATTTTAAGGCTAAACCTTAAAGCAAAAAAAAGATTTTCTAACGTTGCATGCCTATGACGTGGTGTGGTCATATTGAAAGCATTTTGTATTCTTGTCTTGTGTTGTAATAGAGAGATTGTGTCCTCGTGAGCCACTACGTGGACTGAGGAGTCTACGCAGTAGATTTTATCTGCCTACGCAATGCTAGTAGGGTTGGACATTGATAAATCCGACTGCCTTTCAGAAGGTCCAGTCATGCCGGCTTCTATTAACCATAAATGTTGGCCTCATTTGGATGCGCCTTAAATGAAGAAAGCTGACGGCAACAGGGAGCTTGTCGCCGCGTGCACCTGAAGCTTGTAGCATGCACTTTCAGATAGAGTAACAAGACGCGACGGAAGTGACGCCAAAGATCACTCGCGTGCGGACAATCATGCAGAAAGCTTAACAATAGCCTACAAGGATCGTCCATTTCGCTGCTCAGGGGTCGGCACTTCATAAAACATTTTAACGTGGGCTGCAGAAGGAAATGCATATCCCAATTGTGTCGATTCCACCTGACAGCCTATTTGCCAACTACCACCGAAAGTTAAGGCAAGCTCAACTGGCAGGGTGTGGGCCGCTGCAGTTGTAATTCATAAAAAACCTGGGAGTACTATCCCGTAGGCAATCTTTGCCGAATATCACCACATCCCCAACCGTGAAACGCACTTCATCTGCTCAAAAATGCCCAATCGGCGAAGTTACAGATACATTAGTTTTGAAAGCCTGACGAAAAGTAACATGCACAAGAGAATTTCGAAAAAGCGAAAGCATAAACGACAGATCAGATCCAATTAAACTTTATTGTTGCCACGGTTGGGACCGCTTTCAGGTCGACTTCAGTGTCCTTCCGGCACCGGCAGGATTCATGTAGAATTCTTCGGCGTCTTATGCCACCTGGGTAGTGAGACCTGGGTCATAGGGTCTGTGCTGAGTAGCGCGGCCTCCCACTGCTCCTATTTCATACTTTGTAATAAAATAGGGTGCTTTTTAAGAGTTTGAAGGGGTTTTTCTTCACAGGACCAAATCACATGCCAAAGAGGGCATCGGTTAGAGTGCAATTCGTGGTAGGGGAGCGATAGGAGGGCAGGGTGGGAAATGTGGATGCTTGAAGTTGGCGCCATACAACAGCGTGGCGCAGGGAGAGGGAGGAGTCAGCTGGGGGGAAGCAAGCTCTGGACAGTCGGTAGTGATCGAGTGCCGATTGGTAGGTAAGAGGCGGTCCCTACGGGAGAAGGGTTGATGAGATTCTGCGGCGTCACTGGGCTCTCGTATTACCAGTTCTCGAGCAACCTCGTGTGCCAATTCATTTCCTGAGAGGTCGGAGTGGCCCGGTACCCAAACATTATATCTTTTTTGTTTCGGGAATTATCGTGCCTGCTGCAGAAGGCGTAAAGGTCGGGGGTCATCTCACCCGTTGGAGTAATTGGTAATGGCCGATTTGGAGTCACTTATTCTAGTAGTAATCTTAGGGCTAAAAATAATGGCAAGAGCGATAGCCATTTCTTCGCCTACGGTTGGAAATTGAGTAGACAAGGAGAGGGCGGCTAGTGTTCGGTGAAATGAATCAACTACGACCGCTGCGATGGCTTCGCGTCCTGGCTATTCTGCAGCGTCCACGTAGGCTACTTGTGGGTTGGAGGAGTGTTGCTTGTGTAACGATTGTGCTCTCGTTCGGCGCCTTTCTTCGTTATGAACCGGGCAGAAATAGGTATCTTATATACAGCTCTCCCAAAAATAACAGGTGATGCTTACTATTTTTGGAGAATGCGAAGAAGAAAGCCTACTTCGACTTTGTATTGGTCTCCTCTTGACCTTTTGGTTGAACGTCGCTGCCGTTCCCGTCGTTACTTTAGCGGTCCCGTAGAAACCATCCCGGAAACGTGTTCCGCTCGCTCACCATCGACAAGAGGCTCCCTTTCACCACATCCGGTACCTTCACCTCTCAATGCTTCTATTAGTGCACGTGCAGCAGCGGCCCACGGTACCACAGCACTGCGGTTTCCTCGGCCTTTCGGGGTGCGCGCTCCGATAGATATTTAGTGCGATTCTGCGCTCTAAACCACGTGTTTTATGATATCTGTTCATTTTACACCCCACGTGATTTATATAACGAAGTGTCCTAAGGCTTTTACGTTAAAAAAGCCCCCCCCCCCCCCGTTCCCAAAATTACAAATAAAAACACGAAAAAAATTTGAGAGCTAACCTATCATTTGAGATAACCTATCACCTATCACATTCCAATGAAAATTTAGAATAAAAAAATGCTAACAAATGTATTGCTACAACAGCATAAATTACTTTGTTTTAAAAAAGATAATCTAAAAATTAAAGGACCTTAAACCTAGAGCATAATAAAAATCCACCAAACAATCAAGTATGTTCTTTATGCACTGCCCTTGCAAAACGGAAGAAAAAATACGAGAGCCTCGAAACTCACGACCAATATATGAAGAAATAAATCGTGAAAACAAACGAACCGCGTAACAACCTCTTTTTTTCCAAAAAAAATTTGGCTGTCTTCGCAATTGAGATCTGAAGACTGAGAAAACAGCGGAGCTGGTTGTCTTCTCTCGCTTTAGCTGGGGTTTTCTTAGGTCTTCCTCTTTCTTAAGAGAAGGCTTTCTCCGTAAAAAGTAAATTAAATCAAAGTCCCCAATTAACCCTTCTAAAATCAAAAATTGAAACTGCCAAAGTCTGAAAGTCTGAAGCAGAAGTCCACTTCAACTGAGCAAAATTGTAAAACCGATGCAAGCGCTAGGAACCCGTTAGATACTCTTCACTTTTGCAGTGGCAGCGGCGGCCTACGGACACGGAATAAGAGCGGTCGTCTTTTTTGCAGTTGGCGATCTGCACGTCGACGTTGCCCGGGAAGATTCTGCCCTGCTGCCTTGGACTCAGGCTCGGCGGAAATAATTGGCTGGAGCCCTCCGACAGACTGACGACGTCTTCTGCCGAGCCACAGCCCATTCCTGGAATTCGAACCAGCTCTTCCCGCACACGGACATCACTGCTACACCGGCCATCTCTGAGCAACACACGCAGTTCGTAATATTATCGGCGGTGCCTGGTGGGCGTTATACTGTCCATTTTGGCAGCGGCAGCGGCGGCCTACAGACATGTAATAAGAGTGCTCGTATGTTATTCAGGTTGGTTACGCTTTTTGTTGCCTATTATGTATTTGGCGATGCTGCCGC
Organism: Haemaphysalis longicornis; assembly: GCF_048455015.1. Taxonomy (NCBI): domain Eukaryota; kingdom Metazoa; phylum Arthropoda; class Arachnida; order Ixodida; family Ixodidae; genus Haemaphysalis; species Haemaphysalis longicornis. The sequence continues at coordinate 197,825,845 of NW_027526361.1, forward strand.
TGCCATAAGTGCTTTCAAGTGTGCTGCTTTTTGGCAAAGTGTTGCATTGATGTCTATTCTTGTGCTGCTACGCTGCATATAGGCTTTGTTTACGGCATGGCAGGCGCACATCCTGGCCCTGTTAACGACGTAGTGAAGGCGCTGGCCGAGCGGCTCCAAATAGTATCAAGGGGGTCGTTAAGGTCATATCTCATCTAGCCAATGAGCTCGAAATGTTCATGGACGGCATTAAAGTTCAGGTTGAAAAGATGGAGGAGCCCAACTCGGAAATAAAATCCGAGGTAGGTAAATTGTGCGAATCTGTACAGTTCATGAGTACGACCTTTGAAGAGTTCAAAAAAGATGTTCAGCAATTTCGACGGGAGCTAACGGGGGTCAAAGACTACAACCAAGAGCTTGCGAAACAAAACCTAGAAATGTCAAAGCAACTGGCGGATGCAAAAAGGGAGATAATTGAACTCAAGCAGTACGGAAGAAACATGAACGTGGAAATCCTAGGATTGCCATTCGCTCAAGACTAAAACCTAAAGGAGACAGTGGGTAAATGGCCAATTGTCATGACTCGAGTTAGGTGATGGAGACGTTGACGTGGCCAATCGTGTCCCATCGAGAGGCAAGAATAAGCCAAATGTAGTGGTAAGGTTCACCACCAGAACATACCGCGATAGTTTCCTGTCTGCACCTAAAAAAGCAAGTCTAAACACGAGTCACTTGTCTTTTATAGCCACACACCCAATCTTCCTCAAAGAACACCTCTGCTTAGAAAATAATCTATTGTACCGAAAAGCTAGTGAGCCGCAAGCACCAAAAAAAAAATGGAAATTTGCGTGGACATCCCAGGGCCGCATTTTGATGCGGAAAGCGGAACACTCAACTCAACGGTTGTACATATCCAGTCTGAAGATGATCTTGACAAAATTGTGTGAGGCCACAGGAATAAGTAGAGCCCATGTTTTCTGTCAATATGCTTCATCTTACTGATTTAAAAAATCAAAACTGTGCCAATTTTTTTGTTTTTTATGGCAGTGTGTGAAGTTTGCGCAGGAATGTAAACAGTCTAGTTACTTGTATAGAACGCTTAGAGTCTGCTTTCGACATTATTGCTGTGAGTAAAACGTGGTTGGAAGCTGATGAAACAGTTTGTAAACGAGGATTCAGGCTGTTATCGAAACCACGGAACTCGGTTATGCAGGGGGGTGGCATCGCTTCGTGTGTGCGGGAGAACATTGCGTCCTGTACTATCAATGCCGCGTCTGTGTTAAGTGCACATATGGAAACACTGTTTATCAACAGTCAAAAATGGCCAACCATTGGGGTCGTGTACCGCCCGCCCGGTTCTTCAGTCAGAACGTTTCTGGAACAATTTGAGGCTGTGCTAATAGAAACTTTTCGCGTGCACTGCACACATACAGTAGTTGTCCGGGACTTCAATACTCACTTGTCCAGCGATACCTCAAATGAATACACATTTCTGCTCAAATCGCTTAACATGCGTAATGTAATAACTGAGCCTACACGTATCACTAGTACGTCAAGCACACTTATTGACCACGCCCTTTGCAACGTCGACAGTGATGTGTCTGCTGGTGTGCTCCTCTTCCGGTGACCACATGCCTATTTTTTTGCCTTTAAAATTGAACTTCTTAACGCTGAACCATGTAGGGGGACAGTCACTACTAAGGACGATCACAAGTTATAACGGGACAAAATAAGTGAAATCGACTTCTGCGGTATGAATGATTAGGGTGTTATTACTGAGTTCGGGAATTTCATACGCTCGCATAAAAATGCTGCCTAATAAAGCACCACTCCAATCAATAATAAAAAAATCGCGCCAATCCACCCCGTGAATGTGGTTGGAAAGCAAAGCTGTAAACGGCACCCATAACGATTAACCATGCGACCTCACTTAAATTCACTCACATCGCTCTACAAATAGCAAAACCAGAGAGAAGTGAAATGCACTTAACCACACCATTTATTACTTCAAAGAGATATTCCTGTTAAGGTTAAATCAATGCATGAAGCATGAACGGTGTTTGGTTGAGTTGTATTGGTGTAGCACAAGAGTGCAAACTTTTTTTATAAAATTAAAGTAAGCTCCAACCCTGTGTTAAACGATCTGTCTTCTCCGTCTCTGCGCCACGGACGGAGGCGACGAGATTTACGGCAGAGGAAGAGGAGCAAGAAATACTTCGGTTCAGATTTCTGAACGGCCCAGAGTGCACCCCTGGGGAGTGATTCCTTCTTCTGTGGGGCCCATATGGAGTCCGCGCGGCCTGTGTTCTGTCCACCCGCTGAAGCTGGGTAGCTAGAGAGTGCCTGGACAGCAGCATCTCCCATTGCTCTTGTTGGGTAGTTGACGGAAAGAGAGGAGGGTGCTCAGGGCTAAAGTCGCACACCCGATTACGGGGCGGAGTGTTCCTACTTATGAACAAAATTTACATTCAGCGTCGTAGCGATTTGGATACATTAAGTGAAGCCACGTATACGCTGTGGGAAGGAGCCCGGATTGTATGAGCCATAGGGTAGTTTCTTGTTCTCTGGAAAGGTCAGCAGGGTAAGGCGAAGGTACGGTCTGTCTCAGAAGGCGGTAATGCTGGGTTATGTCCCTGAACGTGACAAGCGGGTGACTGTCCTCGTGCGCTCCGTAGCACGGGAAGTAAAAGCGCAGGCTTGTTGGGTGGGCGTATTTGTTGCCCTCCATTGAAGCGTGAGGAGGTGTCCAGATGAGCTGAATGGAACCGTTTGGGGAGTGGTTTTTTAGCACGTGCAGTGCAGGTCAGGACACCCAACCCTACTTGTAATTCCAGCAGGCTTGCTTGGAATCGATTACTACCCTCCGAACCCATGTTGAGCGAGAGCCAAGGTGATGGCTGCCTCTTCTGCTGCCGTCATTTCTTGGGTCCTAAGCAGGTACACGCAAGGAGGTTGGTTCTGGAGGTAGCCACGATGATGGCGTATTGCTGCCCTCGATGTTTGGAGGCGTCTGTGAAGATAACTGCATGATCCCCACCGAGGGTCGTGTTTAGCGCTTGAGCCCGTGCTTTTCAGTGACCCTCGTCATGTGAGGGGTTCATATTTCTAAGCAAAGGGAGCATCTTTAGTTTTAGTCGCCAAGAGTTTGGGAGTATGTCAAGCGGAATGACATTCTGGGCTGCCCAGCCAATCTGGTGAAGCATGTGATTACCCACCGGAGTTCTGAGTCGGACCTTCTGGTTAAAAAGATGGCCTTCTATCTGCTTTTCCACCGGGTTGTGGAGCCTCGTGCTAAGCAGCCTCTGTGTGGATGCACTCATGAGAAGACCAACGGCCTGCTCGACCGCCTTTCTAATCATTATATAAAGCATCTCTATGTCTTCCTTGTCGATAACAAGACAGGGGGTTGACGTAAGTAACTCTCGAGAGGACAAAAGCTTCAAGGTACCGGATTCCTTGAGGCCTCGCTTCTTGGTGGCAACTCGCCTGATCATGTGTATGATTTGATTAATGCTGTTTTTGAGGCGCTGCAAGAAGACGTCACTCTTGGTGTTATCCTCGAGATGTAGGCCCAGAATCTTGATGCTGGGGTTTGGAGTGATGGCCTGGCCATCAAGGAGTATTTGAATGTATTCCTTGGTTTGGCGTGAGGGCGGACGACAAAGAGCTGTGATTGTTTACGTGAACACTGGAGGCCACAGGTTTTAGCACAGTGGCGTACTAGAAGTGAGATGCCATGCATTGGTGTGAGCTTCCTTTAATTTTTGTAACTCTTAGCACATGAGCAAGGTGCGCACAGCGCCGCTAGACGGGCGTGAGTGGTCGCGTGATGGTTTCACGTTGCATTCAGCGAGAACGTAGGGGGTAAACCCGTCGATGTGCTTGGTGAGTACACCACCTGTCTTCCCAGTCTTCGCGTGGGCTCGTAGCTAAATCGGTAAGACAACGGGCTCTCGCTTTGTTAGGCTATTAGTTCCAGGTTCGATTCCCGGCGGTGCCAGTAAATTCTTTTATTTGTTCGCTGGAGTTTTCTGGTGACACCAACGGTCGCGAAAGAACCCTTGGGGGGTAGAGGTAAAAAGCTTTGCTTTAATATATCGAACCACTATGCCCCTGGGTGACAACCGCTATTTTGGAGATACTAAAACAAAAGAACTGGTGGTTCCACAAATGTAAGCAGCATAGGAACAGTAAATATTACCTAAAACAATTCAAGTTTTGTAGAAATAAATCAGCTTCCATAATGACGAAGCGAAAAAAGAATGCTTCGCTAAGCTCGTCGAAGAAGATGCAGGCAACACCAAAAAAGTCTGGGAGATCGTTAAGGATGCCGTTGGTTTAGATTGCAATAAACGCGTGTAAGCAGATTCCATAACACAGGATAGGGTGGACAGTTTTAACAACTATTTTTCAGACGTCGGGTGGTGTTTGGCTGCCCAGTTTCTTGACACTGCGGGTCATACGTGCCCTTCCAGACCAGTCTCCGATAGCTTTGGCATGTATGAAATAGAACTGCCACACCTCTTATCAGTGGTGAATAATTTAGATGGTAGTAAAACGGCTTGGGTGGACACTATTACAGTTTTATTGATAAAAAATAATATTTACATTTTGGCAGTCCACCTGTTGCATGTTTCGCCACTGGCAACACTGTGGTGCGTAGCCAAATGAACCTAAGTTGGGCAAATTCTTTCGTGTATATAAAGATGGTGACCGCTCCAGTCTCTCGAGCTACAGGCCAATATGTGTTAAGTGGGAATAATACGATATTTGAAAAGATACTCTCAGGGCATATTACATCATTCGCTTCCAAACATAGTATAATTTGCCGAAACCAGCATGGTTTCCGGTCGCACAATCAACGTCTTCTGCGGTTCTGGTATTAACCCAACAAGTTAATAAGGCACTAAACAATGACAAGCTAGCCGTCGTAGTTTTCCTAGATATAAGGAAGGCCTTTGATTCAGTCAACCACAGCATAATGTTAACTAAGCTGTATGATTGTGCTTTTAGAGGAAGAATCCATAATCTTCTTAAATGCTACTTTCCGCCCCAGCCTCCTTGGTCTTGCAAAGTCACGACGACTGCAGAGCCCTTTTTTTATATCACAGCATCATATGAGCAATGGCAAATACAAGTACAGAACTTCTTTCAGGCGAATGCAAGTATATTTTGGGAAGACAGAACATGAACACGGCTGGTGGAGGCGTCTTGGTTATGTACACAGAAACACTTTAATATTCCGTCCTATCTTGGACTCCTTCGCAGTAGCCGGCAGTGGTGTACCCAATACTTCTCCGGCAAACAGGACATTTATATTTACACACGTGCTTTCTTCTGAAGATAACTCCTATGCTGCTTTGATCGAAAGGCTAACGTGTCTCGTTGTGGGGCATGTATTGAAAGGACAGGCGTTCCTCGCACCATAAATATCATAAAGGCTGTTAATCCCGCTCGGAATTGAGTTCGGACTTTGGAAGTTTTGTTTGCACCAGATGTTCTTCGTGTTCTTCTTTCTGAGATTTTATGAAACATGACCGAGCGCGTATGTTCCTTTTTTTATCTCTGGCATGCCAGAAACTGCTTACGTGGATGCTTTAAGAACTGCTTCTGATCTTTCTGATGCGCACAGTTCCCTGCCCAAAGTTGCCGACGGAAGCAGGTTGGAACGGACGAAACGAAATATTTCATTTGCTTTGGATGACGCACGCATCGTTCTTCAATAAAAGCAGTCACGCTGACCGTATAGTGCCCGCAAGAGCGATACTGGACAACGTGAACACGTGCAGAGCTCTCGCCGAGCAGAACTTAATATCGAGACGCGCTGAGCCAAAGATGAACCAAGGTTCCGTTTTATTTTAGCGGCTTTATGCTCAGAGACATCACGATAAAACATATGATAGAATGGTTCAATGAACGAACGGAGCCTTCGGAGGACTTTTGTATTATGCCTTTTTACTGGAAATTCCTAGGGTACGATGGAGTTGAAAAGAAGACGTTAGGTGGGCGTTCTGCATGCACCGGTTGCACGTAGCTTACTTACATGTTTCTTGCGTTTATACGGTACCAACCGTAAATGAAGACGTTCCTGTTTTTTGTATCGGTCTAGCGGGTGCATTATTGCTTTAAACAAAACCCTTTGCATCTGTGCTAAAACAGGTGTGCCTACGCGAAAGCAAAGTTGTAAATGCCGTCGGGGATTTGTAACAGTTTAAAGAGTTTCTCATAGTTGAATACATTGTCGTGGAAGTTTTCCGCGGTACTAAAACATGCGCAACCCATTTCTATTATTGACTGCATAATATTTAAATTCAGAAAAGAAGGCAAGCCGTTTTATTTCAAGTGCGTACGAAGACGTCATTGAGGTTTCTGTGATTTTAGGAATTATCCTTTGGAAACCACCGGAAGAAGCCGGCATGCGAAAACCAGAATATTGCCGCGAACCATACATTGGGTTTGTTTATTTGTGTTTTGCTTTTACCGCCCGGCTGCGCCAGTCTGCGTTATCTCTGCGCCAAGGGAAGCGCGTGGTCCATTCTTTCTTTCTGTGCCGCATGTGTTATCTGTTGTGATAGGGAGAGCATTCCGATCTAACGTGAACAGCCCAGAATAATTTTCTTGGATCTACTATGTTCTCGATGCGAATCGACGTTTCGAGAACCACGCGCACCGAAAGATAAAAAGCCTGCAGTGCGGACGCCGGGGCATTCGATTCGACGACACTCGCCTGTGCAAGTCACTTTGTTGACCGCTGCTTCGCCGCCTCTGTATTCTTTTGAGTTGTTAGGGGAGCACAAGTTCGCTCCAATAAACGTATTTCTCATTCAAGACAACTGCTTCGTCCTTGTCTCCGTGACATCTGGTGGAGGTGCTGGGTACGCACCCTTCATGCCCACTACAACCTCTGGAAGCCGCCAAGCCAGTCCAACAAGAGCCAGCCTCCGCGTGCAAGATTTACCACCCGAGTTCGGTCTACTACCGGAGAAGACGAAGAAGAAAGACGTCGCAACGAGCACCATGCTCAACCAAGCCAATCCTCCTGTCGTTCTGCAGCAGCCACGGGAACCGCCATCACTCCGAGGAGCCCCCGCAGAAGACCCAGAAGAATGGTTGGAAAAACTGGAGCGCGTCCGGAAATTCAACAGGTGGGACGACGCAGAAACGTTCCGGCACGTTTTCTTTTACTTGGAAGATTCGGCTCGCACTTGGTTCGAGAACCACGAGAGCTCCTTGACAAACTGGGCTCAGTTCAAAAGCGAGTTCACTAAGACCTTCACTACCGTGTTCAGAAAAGAACGCGCAGCGCTTTTACTCGAAACTCGAACGCAGCACCCCAACAAAGGGGTAGTGATCTTTGTTGAGGAGATGAAGAGGTTGTTTCGACGTGCGGATCCGGAGATGACAGAAGAAAAGAAACTAAGGTTTCTCATGCGAGGGGTAAAGCAGGAGCTTTTTGCTTGCCTTGTCCGCAATCCTCCCAAGACGGTGGCCGAATTCGTGTCTGAGGCGGCCGCGATGGAGAAGACGCTGGAAGCTCGAACGAGGCAGTACGATCGCCCGGTCAACGTGATGGTTTCCGAGACAATCGGTGCCGGGGCTACAAGCTCCGACACACTGCGTGAGACCATCCGAGCAGTGGTCAGGGAGGATCTTCGGAAGCTTTTTCCGACGACGCCGCAACCTCAAGTGGCTTCCCTGACTGACGTCATCCGCGAAGAGGTTCAACACGCTTTGGGCACTTCTATGCCATCCGAGGCACCCCGCGAGCCACAGGCCATGACCTATTCTGCGGCTGTTCGTCGACCCCGCCCTGCTCCAACCCGTCTACAAGAAGCTCCACCGTACCGCCGTCCACTCTCGCCGCCGTCCCCACTCTCGCCGCCGTCGACCGTACCGCCGTACACAGCCCAAACCCAGACGCCGAGGAAGACTGACGTTTGGCGAACGCCAGATCATCGTCCGCTGTGCTACCATTGCGGGGAGGCCGATCACATCTATCGTCGCTGCCCGTACAGGAGACTCGGACTGCGTGGTTTCTCCGTCGACGCCCCACGCCCCCGACCCGGCCAGCGCCCTACTGAGATCGACGAATACCTGTCCAACACCAACCGAGGACCAGCCCGCTCACACCGATCGCCATCGCCCTACCCATACCAGTCGCCTAACCGCCGTAGCAATGCTGATTTCGCACGTGGAAGGTCCCCCAGCCCACGCGGGGGAAACTAAAAGCAGCAACTTCTGGAGGTGAAGTTGCTCTACGGCGAAATACTGAAATTCCTCCAACGACGCAAGGACGCACCGAAGACAGTGATTCACGACATGCCCTCATCCCGACGACCCGACCCAGCCCTGACGAGACTCCTGAACACGACGACAGCTACACGGCGAGACGCGTACCCGACCTGACCGAGACGTCCGTTGAGAAGACGACGACAACGACGATGCACAGTGCCCGACCGTCAACACGTACAAGCAGAGATACGACGCCCCGACGAACCCGGAACTCGAGGAAGACTGCATCTGACGTCAAGGTGTCCATCGACGGCTTTGACGTAGTCGCCCTCGTAGACACGGGAGCTGACTATTCGGTAATGAGCGGACCATTTGCGTCTAAACTGAAGAAAGTTATGACCAGATGGGACGGTCCGCATATACGCACAGCAGGAGGCCACCTCGTGACGCCAAGTGGAACGTGCACATCACGCGTCACCATAGACGGCACGACGTACCCTGCCGCGTTCGTCATCTTGCCTAACTGCTCCCGCGACGTAATTCTTGGAATGGACTTTTTGACGGACAACGGCGCAATAATTGATCTGCAGACCAAGTCGATAACTTTTTCCTCCGATCACTCCACGACGCCGGAACCGAACCCGGAACACCGTGCAGCTGTAAGGATAGCCGATGATCATGTCACCCTGCCACCCCGCGCAAGTTTGATGATCACCGTCTACTGTGAAGGTGCTGCTCCTGACGTTGACGCTATCGTGGAGAGTGACCAAAGGTTGCTTCTCGACCGCGGTGTGTCTGTCGCAAGAGGCATTGCGCGCTTCAAGGAACACCAATCCCACATTTTGGTTACTAATTTCACCGAGGAGTACCAGCATTTAAACTAGGGCGCGGCAATTGCATTCCTCGAAGAAACGCAAGAAGCAAGTGACGTGATCGCGGTCGCCGACTTTGAACGCACCCCCGTAGAAACCTTCAAGCTCCCGCAGCCCTTCGACGTGAATCCGGCGCTACCGCAAGAACAACGGAACAAATTATTGCTATAGCGAATGTTTTTCGTCGAGCGCAAAACTACGTCAGACCCCTCTAGCGAAGCACCGAATAATAACCGAAGATGGAGCCTGACCTACCCAATAGTCCCCGTACCGCGTCTCTTCACACGAACGGGAAGCCATCCGGACTCAAGTCGACGACATGCTCAGCGACGACATTATACAGCCATCGAAAAGCCCCTGGGCTGCGCCCGTCGCACTCGTAAAGAAAAAAGACGGCACATTAAGGTTTTGTGTTGACTACCGGCGACTGAACAAAATCACGAAAAAAGACGTGTACCCCCTCCCCCGAATCGACGACGCCCTCGACCACCTCTGCCACGCGAAGTACTTCTCATCGATGGACCTGAAGACCGGCTACTGGCAAATTGAAGTGGACGAGAGAGACCGAGAGAAGACTGCATTTATAACCCCAGACGGCCTATACGAGTTCAAGGTGATGCCGTTTGGGCTGTGCACAGCACCAGCGACGTTTCAAAGAGTCATGGACACTGTGCTAGCTGGCCTTAAGTGGCACACCTGCCTCGTATACCTCGACGACGTAGTGGTATTCGCCCGGACTTTCGACGAACACCTTGCAAGGTTGGAGTCTGTACTCGAGGCCATTCGTACGTCGGGTTTGACGCTGAAGCCTGAAAAGTTCCGTTTCGCATACGAGGAACTCAAGTTCTTGGTCCACGTCGTCAACGCCGCGGGAGTCCTACCTGACCCGGCAAAAACTTCGGCTATCGCGAACTTCCCTAGGCCGAAAGACAAGAAGGGCGTGTGAAGATTTCTCGGGCTGTGCGCATACTACCGGCGCTTCGTCGCAAACTTCGCACGCATTGCAGAGCCACTTACGCGCTTGACGAAAGACAGCACCCCTTTCAGCTAGGAAAACGACCAAGAAAAAGCATTCTGCGAGCTGCAAAAACGCCTGCAAAGCCCGCCCGTGCTCGCTCATTTCGACGAAAATGCCGAAACGGAAATGCACACGGACGCCAGTGATATAGGCTTGGGTGCCGTCCTTGTCCAAAAGCAAAGCGGCTGCGAAAGGGTAATCGCCTATGCCAGCCGTGGTCTGTCGAAGGAGGGGAAAAACTATTCTGCCTCTGAGAAAGAGTGCCTGGCTATTATATGGGCGATTTCAAAATTTCGCCCATACGTGTATGGAAGGCCATTCAAGGTTGTAACAGACCACCATGCGCTGTGTTGGCTCGCCAATTTGAAGGACCCCTCTGGCCGTCTTGGGCGGTGGAGCTTGCGCCTGCAGGAGTTCGACGTTACAGTCGTTTATAAATCCGGCAAGAAACACTCCGACGCCGACTGCCTGTCCCGCGCCCCCGTCGACCCACCACCACAAGACTCTGATGAAGACCGCGCGTTCTTCGGGATCGTGACGGAGAGCGACCTAGCCGCCCAGCAGCGTGCCGACCCCGACTTACGCGTCATAATCGAGTACCTCGAGGGATGCAACGTTGCCGTTCCTAGGACCTTCAAACGCAGCTTACCAGCATTCAGCCTGAGAAACTCCGTCCTCGTGAAGAAGAATTTCAGCCCCGGAACAAGAGCGAATTACCTTCTCGTCATCCCCGCGGACCTTCGTGACGAAATTTTGGAAGCGTGCCACGACGACCCGTCTTCCGGACATCTCGGCACAGCCCGCACTATTGGAAAAATCAAGGCGAGGTACTACTGGCCCGGCCTTACCTCTGACGTCACCGACTACGTCCGGAGCTGCCGTGACTGCCAGCGACGAAAAACGTCGCCGACAAGACCGGCCGGACTTCTACAACCGATCGCCGTCCCATCGAGACCATTTCAACAGATTGGAATGGACCTTTTAGGCCCGTTCCCTACGTCACGATCACAGAACAAGTGGATTGTCGTAGCGACAGACTACATGACGCGCTACGCAGAGACCGCCGCTCTTCCGAGGGGGACTGCACAAGAAGTGGCAAAGTTCTTTATAAGCCAAGTTGTGTTGCGACATGGAGCCCCGGAAGTCTTAATCACAGACCGCGGAACGGCATTTACTGCGGAGCTGATGCAAGGAGTATTACGCTACAGCAACACGTATCACCGAAGAACGACGGCGTACCACCCCCAAACGAACGGACTAACAGAACGTCTGAACAAGACAATCGCAGATATGCTGTCAATGTACGTTGACGTTGAACATAAGACTTGGGACGAAGTGCTCCCGTATGTCACGTTTGCGTACAACACGGCTATCCAGGAGACGACGCAGCTGACGCCGTTAGAGCTTGTCTACGGTAGAAGGCCGACTACGATGCTCGACGCCATGCTTCCGCACGTAGAAGACGACGACCTCAACGCCGACGTCCACGGATATCTTCAACGTGCGGAGGAGGCCCGCCAGCTCGCTCGAGTTCGTATAACGGACCAGCAGCTGGTGGATGCGGGCCGCTACAACCTCCGACGCCGAGTACCAACCAGGGGATCGTGTGTGGGTTTGGACTCCCATCCGACGACGCGGACTCAGTGAGAAGCTCCTGCGACGCTATTTCGGACCCTACCAGATTCTACGACGTGTTGGCCAACTTACCTACGAAGTGATCCCTGATGGTGACTCCGGCACATCACGACAACGCAGGCGGCCTGAAGTCGTCCACGTGGTTCGCCTAAAACCTTTCTACGGACGATGACGAACTTTTATTTTCATTTGTTCGGACTGTCGCTTATGTTAGCATCGGGTCGATGCACTCTTAGAGGGGGGGTAATGCCGCGAACCATACATTGGGTTTGTTTATTTGTGTTTTGCTTTTACCGCCCGGCTGCGCCGGTCTGCGTTATCTCTGCGCCAAGGGAAGCGCGTGGTCCATTCTTTCTTTCTGTGCCGCATGTGTTATCTGTTGTGATAGGGAGAGCATTCCGATCTAACGTGAACAGCCCAGAATAATCTTCTTGGATCTACTATGTTCTGGATGCGAATCGACGTTTCGAGAACCACGCGCGCCGAAAGATAAAAAGCCTGCAGTGCGGACACCGGGGCATTCGATGCGACGACACTCGCCTGTGCAAGTCACTTTGTTGACCGCTGCTTCGCCGCCTCTGTATTCTTTTGAGTTGTTAGGGGAGCACAAGTTCGCTCCAATAAACGTATATCTCATTCAAGACAACTGCTTCGTCCTTGTCTTCGTGACAATATCATATTTTGTGCTGCTTCTGCCCAAGGGCAAGCAATTCGGGACTCAATGTGCAGAATCTGAGGACGTGAATTTCCTTGGTGTATAATTTACCTTTTGCTTTGGTTGGTGTTCGCGTAGAGGCGGTGGTAGTTATAGGCGAAGATTTCCCCGGTCACTTTGAAAAGAATGCGCCAACTCCCGGAAGCACCTCAAAAAGGTGTTTTGCGAGCCAAATAAGAGGAGTTGTATGTCAAGGGGAAACTAAAAGATGAATAAAATATTTTTTACTGAAATATTACGCGTTGCGTCGTTCTCTCGGCTTTTGTGCGACAAGAAATGATGTGTTATTTCCCGAGTAATAAGCATATAAAGCTGGGCCTTCATTTTCTCGTTCCAGTTCAATTCTTTTGTGACGTGGTCTTTGCATGACAAAGTAGGAGCGAGGCACCGGTGTATTATAGAGACTAAATGGTTGGAGCTACGCGCTCTCGCGCTGTCAACGCTAGCTCTTACGCAAACGAGCCATGGGCGACCCCGACATCGTTTCTCTGGGGGAGAAGGCTGGCTTGAATTTTTATGATTTGTCACCTACGCAACGGGGAATGCTTTAAATACTCGAGCGGCCGCTGAGCTCGCCTACAGCAGTCGCCAATAACCCATCGGGCCGGCCTCTAGTGAAGCCCCTTCGGAAATCAAAAGTGCCGTATCGATTATCGTGCAAGAGCGGCCGCCCGTCGCGTTGTCGCACCCGTCTGGCGGGTTCCTTCACCGCACCTCGTCTGCGATCACGACCACCTCATGTTCCAATCTCTCGCGTGAACCTTACGTGAAAGAACCCTTTTCCGGGCGCCGTGTCGAGTAGTTCATGTACGTGGTCCCGGGTATCCCGGGTAACAACAACCAGGGTGGAGCTATGGGACAAGGGCATAACTATGCGACACACGCCTTTACGGATTGTTTTGCAACAGCGGCTCGCAGCGAACGCAAGAGCACAAGGTAGGATCGGTCGGCTAACCACCTGCCGTAAGTATGGTGTACATTTTACTCGCCATATGGTTTGAACCGGGCGCGGGCTCGCTTTACCGATGGCAACATCCGCACGAGAAGAATGGTAGATTAGTTCAGGCGGGACGTATAGCCACATTTTCTACTTTTTACCGCTTCCTTTTAGGGTTATTGATTGCAGAGGCGCTGGCGCTCACCGTCGTAGTTTACTGACCTGTATAATTACGCCCGAATGCTTTTCAAACCAAAACTGAAAACATGAATGCTGACTAAAGCGTGAGAGATGCACCGTGTCTTGCAATGTATTTTATATTAGATCAGCCAGTGGAAAGCATTACCCGCCGCGGTGGCTCAGTGGCTAAGGCGTTGCGTTGCTGAGCACGAGGTCGCGGGTTCGATTCCCGGCTGCGGTGGCCGCTTTTCTGATGGAGGCGAAAAGCAAAAACGCCCGTGTGTACGAGATTTCGGTGCACGTTAAAGATCCCCAGGTGGTCAAAATTAATCCGGAGCCCTCCACTACGGCGCGCCTCATCGCCTGCATTGCGTCGGCGCGTTAAACCCTACAATCAATCAATCAATCAATCAATCAATCAATCAATCAATCAATCAATCAATCGTGGAAAGCATTGATTTACATTTATTTAGCGTACTCAACACCTTAGAAACTGTTTATGTGAGGAGAACATTTGTACTAGATGTTTTGTTCTAATCGAGCGCTTGATTTTCGCAGCTGTTCTTACGTCACAAAGTTTAGTACCCAAACGCGTAACAGGCGTCTTCACTTGTTTTCACGATCATGGCTGTTTGAGCCTTATAAACAAGCGCTAGTTGCGAGAATGGTGTACTTATATTTTGGGCACTGTAATCTACGGATACCGACGAACTTGTTTCCACTTTTTGTGTCCCGTCAAGTAAATCCGAGAAATTCTGGGCAATCGATCTAGCTGGCAAAAAAATTGGAAGCTGATATTATGTACAGTCTTTTTCAAAATTTGTGGGCCACGGCGACCGTGGACGGAGCAGGCGCGCGGCCGAGCAGGGGCGCTGCGCTTGCCGCTTTGGGCTGGTTACGCGGCTAAAGGGGGGAACTTTCGCGCTTCCTTTCGTAGTGTGGCTGGCGCGATAACTGCAGCGGGGCCGCTTTCTCAGAGAAGGCGCACTTCGCTTCAGCGCAGGCACTTTGCGCAGCACTAGCGCGCCGGACTATAGCCTCCTGTATAACCGACTGTGCCTGCTCTATCGCCCCGAAACCCATTGGAGCAGCCCGTTCACTGCGGGGGCGCCCAGTTCCCAGGTTTTTCGATGGCCATGCCGATGAGAACTGCTGTTTCAAGCAGAGGTGAACTGAAACGCACATCGGCGTCGTCTTCTACACGAAGGCGTCTCCCAGCTACTAAAGTTCGCCATACGGCGAGCTTTAACACTTCATGAGCCAATATTAAAGACCGAAGCTTTATGAGTGGCATCGCAGAACAACTAAACGGTGTTCAGTGTACTGTTTCCACCTGCACGCTCGTCCTTTTGGGTTCGCTACGGGAGTTTCCCAACAAAATGTATACATGTCCTCATGGTTGTCATTGTGATAAGAGACAGTTAACTTTTCTGCCCTTCTATAGGAGCTGATAAGTAAAAAATAATTATGCTTGATTCGGTGTTTAGTGATAATTGAGTCATACGAATTGAAATTTGGTTAGAGAACTCCTACTTGCTGAGCTCCCTATTTTCATTTACGGGTCCATTCAGTCTCATTCTGCCGCTAATATCTAATAACGGTCCCCGAAAAGGTACGCGCCCACTCCCCTTCCCCCATTTTTTCTCCGCCGCCGCTGCTCCTCGAAACGGTGCCCCATTGCGCATGTAGTAGATATATTGATGACGCGGTAATCGCCAATGCCGGGCTGCCCAAAAAGAATGACGACTTCAAGCTTTAGCTCAAGGCGATACTCAGTGTTTGAGGACTCCTTTATAAGCTCAGGATAAGCATTCAGCAGACACTAAGCTCGTTTCTCTCTATACTTCTCCCCGCTACACTCACTCTTCCCTCACCAATCAGATACTGAATAAGCGATCAATTCCCAGTGGGTCACAAACCCACTAGCGAACTCACTCGTAACATTTCTGGCTGAATTGAGTGAAACGCAGAAAAAAACTTTTGCGTTAAATTATTTACGAACGAACAAGGTAGACCAAGAAAGACCATCGCTTTTGTAATTACTGCACTCAAGTTTCATTTCTCTGCTTCGTGAAAGGCGTCGTGAATGTTTATTCAGTATATTATCTCTATTTTTTTTATTCCTTTCTTGTTTGCAAAGTGCCTTGACAGCTTTTTTTTAAACCACTCAATGTTGCCAGGTGTGAAGACAAATGCTGACTGTGCCCTCGCCAACACATGAGAACCCGGGATTAGGGCGCCACCAGAGAGAACAACGGAATTTGTGGCACTGAGCAGGCACAAGGCGTTATACAGGAGGCTATGGCCGGACACAGTACAAAAGGAAGAGCAAAAGTTCCCCTCGCTCTCTTTAGCCGCGCAACCAGCCGACAGCGGCAAGCGCAGCGCCCCTGTCTGGCCACGCGCCTGCTCCGGCCACGGTCGCCGTGGCCCACAAAATTTTTACAAAGACGGTACACCCGTGCTTACCAGGGTGCGCAGGGTTCAGACGTGTTGTACGTTTTGCAGAATTAATTCGTTAGGACACCGGAACATACAGGGCGGACAGCTTCGGGACCGCCGCTGGTGACCTGAGGCAACTGATTCATTCGTTCATTCAGCCATTTTGTAACGACGGATATCAGCACGCGTTGTGAAAGAACCGTGTGCTGACCAGTTGGAGTACTACTTGCGCATGTGGGTGCGTTGTGCGTTAGTGCCCAAAGAACCGGAACCACCGGCAGGGAATAATTGCGCGAGAACAGAGCTCGCACGAACCTGTGCACAGCACTGCTACAGTAACTCCCTTATTGCGAATAAACCTTTTGTCAACCGGTGACCCCTTGGTCGACAATTTGCTTTACAACTATTGCTTTACAACTCCATTACGGTCGGCAGTTATGATCCTATGATTAATAACGGGCTTCCCGAGCATTCTGCCAATGTCAAAAATGGCAGTGGCGGGTGGTTAGCTCGTCACTGTTGCACGCGTGACCACGAACCGCACTGCGAACCGCTCTTTGACAAATGCATCATAATCAGCAAGAATAACATAGGTTAACCAGAGAAATTATTGAAGCTGAAAAAATAGATAGGTTGCAGTCTCAATGCGTGAGCACACCATCTGTATCCCTTTCTCGAAAACAACTATGTTATCTCAGACGATTATGAGTGTCTCTGCTCATGTCTGGTGGTATGCAAGTGGAAAGCGTGACATGTATAAATCGTGGTTTTTTTTTACAAATATATTTTGTTGGTAGTAGCGCTCATCCTCTTGTGTCCTTTCTTTCTGTGTCTAATTTGCGCTTTCAGTTCGCATTAGGCATCAGCAACAGGCCCAAGCCATGACCCTTTTGAACTAGTATAAACCAGAAGGATGTCTACCCGTTCCCACGAATAGATGGCGATAATGATTGCCTGTTGCGAGCCGAATTTTTCAACTCTCTGGACTAGTGGCAGAATAAAATCGACCCAAAACGATGTTGGTTGACCTGACCGCATGTATGAATTAACCTCATGCCGTTCGATCTTTGTAATGCACCCGCAACATTTGAGAGAATGATACAGAACATTCCCTGTGGTTTGAAAACAATGCAATTCAGAGTTTATTTCCACATTTTCTACAATGTTGTGGCATCTCGGGCAAAGAGCTGTAACAACAGCTTGACAAATCTAAAGAGCCGTGGCACCGGACACAAAGACCGAGCAGCACCCGGAGTATGCGGGAGCTCCCAACGACAAGTTAGACCGAGACATCGCGACGGCCGAGGTCGTGACCGCCCTGCAGGAACTGAACACCAGGTCAGCGGCGGGACCCGACGGGGTCTCTAACAAGGCGCTGAGGAACCTGGACGACCCGTCGATCGAGGCGCTGACTCGGTACTACAACCAGTGTTGGCGAAGCGGAAAGCTGCCGGACCAATGGAAAAAGGCGAAGACGGTGCTGATTCCGAAACCAGGCAAGCCGCTGAACATTGAGAACCTGAGGCCCATTTCGCTGACATCGTGCGTGGGGAAGGTCCTCGAGCACGTGTTGGTGAAACGATGGCAAAATTACCTAGAACAGGACGGACTGTATCCGGACTCGATGATCGGGTTCCGGAGGGGCCTGAGCACTCAAGACGCGATGTTGCAGTTGAAGAAGGAGATAATCGAGAACGAGACGAAGGACAGCAAGGTGATCCTGGGCCTCGACCTTCAGAGCGCCTTTGACCGGGTGAAGCACTCGGCCATCCTGGCGCAGGCGTCGCGGCTAAACATGGGAAAGAGAAGCTTTGAATACATCCGAAACTTTCTATCGGACCGCAAGATCGCCTTGCACGCGGGGGAGATCAAGTTACCGGAGCGACGCGTCGGCAGCGTGGGCACGCCTCAAGGCTCTGTGATCTCACCGTTCCTGTTTAACATCGTGATGATACAGGTCGCCGAAGCGGTGTCGAGCGTCAAGGGCGTGAGATACACGATCTACGCAGACGACCTTACCCTGTGGACGACCGGCGGCACGGATGCTGGTATAGAGATGAGGTTGCAGAAGGCGATCTCGGCCATCGAAGAACGACTAGACGGAACGGGTCTGCAGTGTTCGCCGTCCAAGTCCGAGCTCTTGGTGTATACTCGCCTCGAAAGGCGGGATGGCAGCCGCCGCCCCCGAGGGAGTGTGATCGCATGGAGCTGATCACGAAGATGGGCCAGAGAATTCCCGAGGTTTCGGAGATCAGAGTGCTGGGCATGCTGATCAGCAGCAATGGCAGCAAAGACAACCTGCTGAAGAAGCTGGCAACCAAGACGGCGAGTACCCTGCGTCTGATCCAGCGAGTGTCAACCAAGAAGGCGGGCATGCGTGAAGAAGGGCTCACAAGGTTGGCCCCCTCCTTCGCGATCAGCCACGTGGCGTACACGGCGGCGTACCACACGTGGACGCAGACCGACATGAATAAGATCGACGCCATGATCCGTAGATTGCACAAGAGGGCACTCGGACTGCGCGAGTCTACGAACACCGAGAGGCTGTTGCAGTTGGGCGTCCACAACACGGTGGACGAGATCATCCAGGCGCAACTGGAAGCGCCGCGAGAGCGGCTGGCGGAGACTAAGACGGGTAGAAGCATCCTCGAGACCCTGGGCTACGGCTACCGGGTCACAGGAAGACACCTCCAGGAACTCGACGAGAAGGTGCGCGAGAAGGTCCGGGTGAGCCCCATCTCGAGGAACGTGCACCCGGAGCACAACCAAGAGAGAAGACGGGCGAGAGCAAAGTTTTTCGTCGAACAGTACTGCGGGGACACGCGGACTAGGTACGTTGACGCGGCGGAGTACGGGCAAGGAAGATACGCGTTGGTGACTGTGAATGCACGCACAGGGCGGATTTCCAAATCGGCGAGCGCGAAGTGCGAGAATGCCACCGAGGCCGAGGAGATCGCCATAGCCCTGGCGCTGTCTGAGGGAGGTTGCGACACAATCCTGAGCGACTCACAAGAGGCCGTCCGCAACCTGGAAAGAGGCCGAGTGAGCGGCAAGGCGGCTAGAATTATAGAAAGATCGGGAGTTCGAGACGGAAGACGAGTGGAGGTCAGATGGATCCCTGCGCACGCACGAAACTGCTCACCGTACGCGCCGAACCACAACGAGACGGCCCACAGGGAAGCGCGCGCTATCACTCACCGCGCTCCCAACGTGGGCACTCGTCCCGAGTGGGAGTGGTGGACGGAAACCAAAGACAGAGCCAGGGGCTACGGAGAAACACTGAAGGCCCTACGTCTGGCCAGACGAGCGTACCCGCCGCCCCACCGGGAACTGGGCCGCGAGGAGGCGATACATCTAAGAAGACTCCAAACAGCGTCGACAACGTCGCCGGCCTCCTTACACCAAATGCACCCGGACGAGTACCCGAGTGATCAGTGCAGTGTGTGTAAGAAAGGACCGGCCAACCGGTGGCACATCATGTGGGACTGTGTTGCCGACCCAGACGGCGCGCACTTCGAAGAGTATCCGGAGGAACTCCAGAGAGCCATCGAATCTACAAGCAAGACAGACCAGTCATGGGCCATCCAGCAGGTCTTCGCCGCGCTCGAAAGGCACGGGCTCCGTAGAACGGGCTTGTGACGAGTAGGGTCGCAGAAGAAGACGCGACGCCAGGCCACGTCGAGGCGGAGCCGTAACCCGGCTCCTGCCTACTGCAGGGTTTGTTTAAATAAAGTCCTTTCCAGTCCAGGTACTCGAGCAAAGTACAGCGCAGAGGTCACGTTGAACTTCTGGTTGAACAATACAGAAACAAATTACGTTCCGGGAGCATGTTTATATAAATAACTGCCACACGTAAGAAGCGTGTGATATCAGACACAAGTTTAGAAAGGCCGTATAAAACATACACGTACACGCACATATATGCTACTAAATTACAATACTATTCAGACAAATTTCACGCTCACTCTTGGCCAGTAGAAACAAAAAAGAGGCAATGCGTTTAGATACCCAAAATACAGATAGCAAATAAATTCATTGGTCACTGAGGCAGAGGTTCCGCACTTCACCATGCGTGAGTCGGCCACATGACGTGTTTTATTGAAGGTATAAGGCACTCTGTATTTAAATGACTAAAGATATTCTGTGCGATGATGATGATGATGATGATAGTTGGGTTTTATTGGCGCAAGGCCGACTATGGGCAAAGAGCGCCAAATAAGAAGTTACTGAATTATGATGAGACTGTAAGTACTAAAACATGTGACTAAAAGTAAAGGTGATGCAAAACAAAAGACAATGGAGATGGCTGGTGTATAGGGCCAGGGTGATTACACATGATATGACAAGAGCTGCAGGAAGTTTACCTCAGCTAAAAACTTAAATACACGCTGACTAGAAAACATTGGTTCGTCGGCTAAAAAGTATGATGGGTGCAAAGGAATGTGTCGTCTGTATAATTCAGGAAAATGTTTGTGTCGTGTTGTGTCAAGTGCCTTGCATGTGATTAGTATGTGGACTACGGATAGGCCCTTTCCACACCTGCTACACGTGGGTCCCGAAGTTCCAGTGAGCAGGTGGGAGTGCGTAACATGTGTGTGGCCTATCCGCAGCCTAGCCAGGGCGACTTCAGTGTATCTGTTGTGTGAGTCAGTTATGTAGCGTCCCAGTTGTGGTTTTATTACGTGTAGTTTGTTGTCTGTTTGTTGACTCCAGTGTAATTGCCATGTGTTACGAAGCTGTCGTCTGATGTGTGTCTTTAGGTCGGTGTAAGGTATTGTTGTTATGTCAACTGTGGTCATGAGAGCAGCAGCACCAGCCATTTGATCAGCAGTCTCATTGCCAGGGATTCCACAGTGACCTGGTACCCAGCATATAGTTATTTGAAGATTTGAGGCATATGCAGTCATGAGTACTTTGAAAAGAGCATTGATCACATAGTTTTTTGACGACCTTCCTGATGACAGTGCCTGCACAACGCTTAGAGAATCTGTGTAGACGATGGACTTTGGAATCTTATGTTCGAGGATGTGGTTTGAAACGAGTAAAATGCCATAGGCTTCTGCCGTGTAAATACTGCTATGAAAATTCATTGTCTTAGTTACGGTAAAATTTGGTCCGTGCGCTGCACAAGATACTGTAGAACCAGTTTTGGACGCGTCGCTATAGAATTCTGCGCACCTGTACTTGTCCTGTAGGAACAGGAAGTGCTGCAGAATTGCATTCCTGGGTACCCTATTTTTTTCTACACGAATGAATGACAGGTCGCACGTTACAGGACGAAGATGCCATGGTGCGATGAAATTATGAATCGGTGTCTTGTGCGTGTCTGATAGGGGGACATGGAGTGCAGAAGCCTCTTCCCTAACTCTGAGAGAGAACGGTAAGGGAATAGATGGCCTGTTTAAAAAGAGTTGTATTTGATGTATCGTTCATGATGGGATTAAAAGGATGGTTGGTCAGAGACACGATCTTGGATGCATACAACAGGTCAACATACTCCCGCTGATGTCCTAGGCACCATTTGTCGCACTCGACATAAAGACTTTCAACAGGGCTAGTGCGGAATGCGCCACATGAGAGGCGAAGGCCAAGATGCAGCACTGGGTCGAGCATTTTCAGTGCTGTTTTTGTAGCCGACCCATACACGACACTGCCGTAGTCGAGCCGAGACCCCACCAACGCTGTGTACAGGCGCAGCAGGAGTTGTTTGTCGGCCCCATAAGATTGATGTGAGAGGACCTTAAGAATATTCATTGTTTTTAAGCATTTGCATTTGAGCTGTCTGATATGTGGGATGAATGTAAGTTTTTCGTCGAATAAAATACCTAAAAACTTGTGTTCCTTGTTCACAGGAATTGGCACATTCGCAAGAGTTATGTCTGGGTCCGGGTGGACGCCACGCCTCCTGGAGAATAGAACACAAGAGCTCTTCGCGGGATTAAGATTAAAGCCATTCTTGTCAGCCCAGCCGGCAAGTTTCTTGACGCCGAGCTGGACTTGACGTTCGCAGATGGACAGGTTACACGATTTAAAGGATATCTGCACGTCATCTACATACATGGAATAAGAGATTGTAGGTGGCAGTGCCTTTCCAAGAGAGTTCATTTTTGCTATGAAGAGAGTGCAGCTCAACACTCCACCTTGCGGCACGCCATTTTCTTGCACATGTACCTTTGACAGTGCAGAACCAACTCTGACGCGAAAGGTTCTCTCCGACATATAACTACAAAGGATGTTCAACATGTTGCCCGCAACACCGATTGACTTTAGGTCACTGAGGATACCGTACCGCCAAGCGGTGTCATAGGCTTTCTCTATGTCGAAAAACACCGTCAGACAAAATTGTTTATGCACAAAGGCATCCTTTATATATGTTTCAAGAGCTACGAGTTGATCGTTCGTTGATCGCCCCGCCCTGAAGCCTGCCTGGCAGCTCTCGAGAAGACCGTTGTACTCAAGGAAGTACACGAGCCTGCGATTTATCATCTTCTCGAGAAGCTTGCACAGGCAGCTGGTCAGGGCAATGGGTCGATAGCTAGCAGGAGAGGAAGGGTCCTTCCCTTCTTTCAAGAATGCTACAACTATGGCCTCCCTCCAAGACTTTGGAATGTGCCCCGAAAGAAATATCTTGTTGTAAAGGTGAAGGAGTGTTACAAGAGTGTCTGCGTGTAAGTGCTGTATCATTGTATATGTAATGTTGTCTGGGCCTGGAGCTGAGGGTTTACACGTGCTTAAAGCAGCCCTCAGCTCATGTAGTGAAAACAGGGAGTTGTAAGAGGTCTGTGATTTG
The DNA here is from genome assembly GCF_048455015.1 of Haemaphysalis longicornis. Taxonomy (NCBI): domain Eukaryota; kingdom Metazoa; phylum Arthropoda; class Arachnida; order Ixodida; family Ixodidae; genus Haemaphysalis; species Haemaphysalis longicornis. The sequence goes on from NW_027526361.1 coordinate 197,848,645, forward strand.
TTGTTGTCGCGTAGGGACTTCTTTTCACAACATGCTTTATGTTTCAGGAAAGTGTTTGTGTAGTGTGCTGAACTGGACACGAGTTGGAAGTGTTGTGCGAGTGTGTCAGCCTGGTCTTCGAGTGTGTCCCCTGCTGTGCTGACCAGAGGCAGGCTGTGTGTTTGTTGTCCCTTGAGTTTGCGTATTCGTGTCCATACTTTCCTTGTGTCTGTGTAGGAGTTTATTGATGTTATGAATGTACGCCAACTCTCTCGTTTTGCCTCACGGCGCACACGTTTTCCTAACGCCTTGGCCCGTTTGAACAAGAGGAGGTTTCCCGACGTAGGGTACCGACGAAGGATACCCCACGCCTTGTTCTGGGCCTCTCGCGCCCGCCTACAGTCCTCATTCCACCACGGCCTCCGCTGGTTGCGCGGGGCACCAGAGGCGTGGGGAATGGACCTTTCGGCGGCGTCGAGGATGTGCGCCGTGAGGAGTTGGGTAGATTCTTCAACGTGTAGGTGTCCTATGGATGTGTGGTGTAGTTTGGATGTCTCTGTAAATGTATTCCAGTTAGCTCGTGTTTCATTGAACCGATTATGGGAAGATGGACTGCATGGGCCTTTACCTATGTATGTAAGTGAGGTGGGGAAGTGGTCACTGCCATATGGGTCAGTTCCCACACCCCACTCGAGAAGAGGAAAGAGAACTGCGGAGCCAATAGCCAAGTCAAGACATGAGTATGTGTTGTGTCCTATGTTGTGATATGTAGGCTGTTTATTGTTGAAAAGGCATGCTCCAGAGGATGTAAGAAACCTCTCTATCAGGCGACCCCGGGCATCCGTACGAGAAGAGCCCCAAAGAGAATTGTGAGCGTTAAGGTCGCCTGTTAGAATGTACGGTTCGGGCAGCTGGTCAACCAGCGCCTCGACGTCAGAGCTCGAAACTGTAACATCAGGAGGAATGTATATGGAGCATACCGTTATCAACCTATTAAATATTATTAAGCGTATTGCTACAGCCTCAAGGATAGTGTGTAAAGTGACAGGGTGGCATGCTAAGGATTTCCGGACGATTATGGCCACACCGCCAGAAGAGTGTGTGCAGCCATCCCTGTCCTTTCTGAAGACCATGTAACTATTCAAGAAATTTGTGTGCTTGGAATTCAAATGTGTTTCCTGAACACACATTACACTTGGCTGATTAGCATGCAGTATTTCGTATACATCGTCAAGATTTTTAAGAAGGCCTCTACAGTTCCATTGAATTATGTTTTCTCTTCCCATTATTTAGTGTGAGAGCTACTGGAGTGTGTGTGTTTGTTTATGTGTCGTCTTTCGGGGCTGTGACTCTCGCCTTTTTTGGCTTGTCGGGAGGCTTTGGCGTCGGGACGCGTTCCTTGCGCTGCGTTGCAGGCAGGAACGGCCCGATATCCATGTCGTCGTCGGATGTCCGAGGGGTGCCCGACGGACCGGGCCCCCCGGACTTGGCCCCCCCTCGGGAGCCCTTCGTTTGAGCCGCCACCGCCGAGGGCGTCCGGGGCGCCAGAGGTGGCACGGGCGGTGCGGTGGCGGTGGGAGCCGGTGCGGGGCCCGTGGTGTCCATGGCACTCTCCAACGGACTGGAGGACGGGGAGGCAGGGACGGGAGCGGCACCGGTCCCGACGGAAGAGGTTGCCACCACAACCGCTGCTGCCTCAGCAAGCGGCGTGGTGGCGGGTTGGGCTGCCAGAGGCAACCCAGGGGGGGGCGGAGGGACCAGGTCAGACTCGCTGAACTGGGTCCCTGTGGAAACCAAACGCCGCTCCGCCCCCCGGCGAGCTGCGTCGGCGTACCTCCCCAGAGGGAAAGAGGCGAACCTCTTCCGCGCCTCTGGGAAGGTGATGTTTTCTGTGACCTTGAGATTGATTATTTTCTTTTCTATTTGGAACTTTTCGCATTTCCTGGAGTAGGCCGCATGTGGGCCCCTGCAGTTTGCACAAGTGAGGATGTCAGAATTACAGTTGTCGGTGGGGTGGTCCTGCGCGGCGCATTTCGCACACGTTGTTTTGCCGCGGCAAGAGGTTGTACTGTGCCCGAACCGCTGGCACTTGAAGCAACGGCGCGGGTTCGGAATGTAAGGACGAATGGAGCATCGAATGAAGCCTGCATTTATATATTGTGGAAGTGCCGAGCGGTCAAAGGTCAGGATAATGTGTATGGTGGGGATTATCTTGTCATCCCTGCGCATCGTGATGCGCCGCACAGCTGTGACGCCCTGATCCTTTAGACCTGCGAGAAGGTCTGCATCTGTTTCCGTCAGGAGATCTGTCTCAGAAATCACACCCTGGGAGCTGTTTAGGCTCCTGTGGGGCGTGACCCTGATGTCCAGATCATGGATGCGGGTTTGTGCAAGAAGAGTGTGGGCTTGTTGTTCAGCATTGACTTCTACCAGGATTTCTCCGGTCCTGAGCTTTTTAGCTTGATATTTGCCACCTATGGTGCTTTGCAGAAATTTAGATATCAAGAATACAGACATGGAAGCGACAGGTCGTGCTGAGTCAGCTGACTCAATCACAAGAAAACGAGCATAATTATTCGAGGTTGTTGACAAGACAGTTGTTGAAAGAGGTGGGTACGAAACTTCGGTGCGGCCCCTTTTCGGGGGCCGATCACGTTTGGGGGGGGGGTTTGGAAAATGCCATATGACACATTGGAAAGCAGGGAGACGGGGGTACTTTCTTCTTTGACCTTACCCTGGTAGCCAAATAGGTCCCGGAGCTCCCTGCCTGGTGAACAGACAGGGAGCCCATCCGCCGGAGCTTGACCTGGGCTCCGACGGCCACCGTTCATGGTTTCTAACCCTTCACCTATAAACACATTGCCACGGTTGGATCCAGCGTATGTTTGGGGGCTCGGGGTCCGCGGTATCGCCAGTACCGTCACCAAGATTGCTCAAGGTGCCCCGTGCGGGGGATATTCTGTGCGGCGACCACGAATGATATATTATGCTGCTAATTTTCTGGTCCGCGCCATA
>NW_027526361.1:197851661-197916384 GCF_048455015.1 Haemaphysalis longicornis
ATACCTTTCGATAAAATGACACGTACCCATGGACCACATGTAAGGCCTCGTGAGCGCAACCCTCTATTAAAGCAAGTGTTCAGGCCCAAAACGTGCGGTGTAACCCAAACTACTACCGTTTTCCTGTCTCGTGGACGCAGTACTCAAAAAACACCTTGCATCATCAACCATTGTTCAGTTGCGAGCCTCAGGTAGATTATTACGCTGACAATACGTAATGACGCCTGTAATATCTCGAGGCCAAGAAATAGGCCGTCAGCACCTATCCTTGGTGCCCTGTAATTAGCTTGTCGCTCACGCGATCTGGCAAGATCGTCGAAAGCTTACCCGTGCGAGAATAGTAGGGGAGGCCGTGGTTTTCACCACAGATGTCTAAACTTTCGCTAAGAGTTAACTAACCAAACGTATTTCGGGATTTACGCATTTTACGCGGCCCGTACAGGTTCTATTATATATATAGAATCGGGGTCTTTATGGATGTTTGGAATGTGTTTAGTGGGCGTAAAACGGTATTTAAGTACGCGAACCTCATAACGCGCGAACGCTGAATACCGTAGATTTTTCTTTCCGCATATTTTAAAATCATCCGCGCGAATTCGCCATTATTTAAAGTTCTTGTCTCTTTGTGCCATTTAGCTACCTTCCCGGCCTCCCTGCTCATTGTATTTTCCATTGCGAATAGTCTGCTAGCATTACCAGAAAAGAAGGGACTGTTAAATATTGGACTCACGACCGGGCTAATAGATGGTTGGAAAATCGCTTATTTTGTAACACAATGGACAAACGTAGAGCGAAGAAAACCAGACAGAACGAATGAGGCGCTACTAACAACTGAAGTTTATTCAACAAAGAAGACGGAAATATATAGATGATGCACCACTTATGCCAACACTGTGCGCATGCGTCAAATTTCTTTGTTTAATAGATAGCGACTTGCCCAGGTGCGCCGTTACCGCGTGACGAATTTGTTATTGCTTGTTTTTTTTTTTTTAGTTCTTTCAGACGCCACTGCGCCAGTAGGCGCTGCGTTTATTCCCCATTTCTCCGCTGTACACGCGTTCGCTCGGCCTGCCGTCGTTGTTATTCCGTCTTTCTCTGGTTCCGTTTTGCTCAGCCTTTGCCGACTCACTCTCGAGCAAGTGCAAAACTTCTTTGGCCTCGACGGTGGGCTCAAATAAAGGTTTTTACTGCGAAATTGTTACTCGGCTAGGCTGGCAAAAGCACGCGTTTGGTGGACCGGGCCGGCGTCCAGCGAACGCGTACCCACCTGGGTATTGCCGCAAAAAACTGTCCACAGCTGCTTATCATATTTCGTTCTTTTGCTACCGCGTTTCATAGTGTCCCACGCATTTCATAGCACGCGTACATCCGCAAGAATAAAAAGCGAAAAATATTCAGCGTGTTTTGTGTTATAGCGTGAAGGAGAAATATGTACCAGAAAAAGCACTTTACGCGCACTGTAAAATATAGGGCATAGAAAAAAAGAGGAAAGACGGTAAGAAACACTCGGGTAGCGGTCAATTCCGATGGGCTTACGACGAGTACAAAAAAAAAAAAAAACAAGCGTGCGTCTGAAATTTCCAGCGCAGTTTTGGTCGGCTTTCGGCTTATGTGAAAGAAGTGTCGCGACAACATATATAGTGATTCTTGAAAAAGTAGCTCTACTTAGTCTGATGCCGATGTTGTAGGTTATAGTAGACGTAGGCAAGAGGCTCAGCGACAAACCTAGCCAACAGAAACGCTTTTGCGAAAGAATATGCTGGCAGTTACTGCAAGAGTTTGGCAGCGTACTTTCGGTGAACATATCGCACGCGACGGTATTTGTTGCATTCAGCTGAGAAAGCCGGGAAGGGGCACAGTAATGACCACTTCTTTTCAATAGTTTCGGTACGGAGGCAGTGGCTCAAAAAGATATCCCGAAGGTAACTGGTGTTCTCACCGCACGTATTGACCAGGGGCGGCTGCCATGCCCAAAATTGCCGTTTGTTGGGCTTGTACGCCACACCGACAGAGCTCCTACAAACCTGGAAGTCCAGTTACGGTGAAAACGCCGCATCTGCTAAAAAGGTGGCCGCGAATTAGTGCTTCCTCCACCAGAAAAACAATACGTTTTTCCGCGAGAACGACGGTGCATCCACTCTCAGAATGGCCCTGTTTGGGTGCTTATACAAATTCGAACATTTCCTGTGAAAAGAAAGAACCTCGAAGTAAAGTGACAATCCTCAAGGTTTCCGTATGTTTAAATGAACGAAAATGCTCGAAAATAAAGAATGCCAGTCGAGGAAGCGGACATAGTAGCAGTGTGGTTTGCGTGTGTACGTTGACGTTTGCATAGCTAAGTAAGGGTTCTACACCTAACCAAAGGTTGTCGTTGCTGGCTGGTATTTTGTAGCTGTTGATCGGTAGAATGGGCATGATTGGTACGACCGCTACTTTTTATGGAAGCAGTCGCAAGCCCCACCGCGAGCGGAGCGAAGCTGGCGAGTTTTTGGGGATTAAAGGGACAGACAACCGATTTTTGTCGCGTATATGTTCTCTAGCTCATACGAAAGCCAGCGTTTTATGTAGCCCGATAACCAAAAGCAATTTCTAAACAAACTGGCGGAAATAATTTTAATTTGGCAGCAAACTTCCTGAAATCGGAAGGGTGGCGGCTCGTAGTGTCGAAATTTGACACTGCAATATGTGTCCCTGTCACGTGACCTGCAAACCTAGCAGCTACTGTAACTGCTGAAACGTTTATTTACGTATTGAAAACCTTTTAACACAAGTATTTGTACGAGGTTAAATTGCGAATGTATTTCTAAACATTATTCTGAAATTTTTAAAGACATGCCGCCCGCCGTCGCTGGGTGCCTCTCAGCATGCCTCTCAGTGTGGCTAACTGAGCCTCCAAGCCCAGAATCAACGGCAGCGTTCAGTAAACAGATCCAGCGAAGGAGCTTTGAAGATTCTGCCTGAGTCAGGGGCGTTTGTTCTGCCAAAATATTTGATTTCAGTTTTCAAATACGCCAACGGCAGCTTAAAAAAAAAAGAAAGAAACGTCGCGCCAGGGGAGAATCGAACTTCCCGCCTCCACAACGTGAAGCCAGATTCTACCTATCGTCTATCCCAACAGATGGCGCATTCGTGCAAAATAGACCGTTGCATAAAAAAACATATAAAGGAACAGGAAAGCCTGCGATTCAAACTTTTTTAGCTGGGAACAAGTTTTTAAATATCGTTTTTTATTTCGCATACAGACAAAAGTATGTTGCTGAGCTACTCTATGTCATGGTTGCCAGCATTAGTTTTGGGAGGGTCACATACGGCTCGTAGATAAAAAAATTCGATTTAAAAAGTTCTAGAGCGTTATCAGCAAAACCGTTTCTCGTCAAGGTGCTTTAAGTAATGCCCTTTCATTTGGGATAGAGAATATATACTCGACAAAAATCGGTTGTCTGTCCCTTTAAACTTCGCCCCACCTTCCATACTAGGCAATTTTACGGCACGCTGGATCCCACTGTCGCCGGCTGCGCTGGGCGGCCCTCCATCTATAAAGCCGGTCGTTGTAGGACTATTCTGCTTTTGGAGCAGTCGCGCTTTGTCGCCTGTTATCTGAAGACACGTTCGCCGTACGTACTTGAGCAAACATCTAAACGTGACTAAACCAACGCTGGGTTGCGCAGTATCCTCTAGCAACACAGCGCGAAAAAAGACCAAGGATGAGACGAAGATTACAAACAAGTGTGCGTTTCGTTTCATTAAATTTCAGTTGGATGTCAGCGCTTCTTTGTCGTCTTCGTCTCGTCCTTGGTCTTTTTTCGCGCTGTGTTGTTACTGGATTACCAACGAGCCGGAACCCTCACGGTTTTAGGCAGTATCCTCGCCAAAAGTTAACGTGACGACCAAAAATCACGCATTTCGAAAAGAATTTGAGTAAACAACGAAGTGCCTGCACAAAAATGTTGCGGCTAACCCTGGATATGCGAAGCAAAAGCCTGCTTATTCTGGTTGAGTGTTGGTTTGGCTTTGTTAAACTTTCATGTAGCTTTATTGCCGACAGAAGCTCAAAGCCGTTCGGTCTCGTGCAACGCTCCAAGAAGAAGGCCCGGCCTCGCTTTCATTCTCGCCGCACGCGGCGTTTCCTCTTTCACGGCAAACATGACGCAAGATCACTCACGTATCCCGAGACAACCCTGGGGAGCATCCGTGGGAAGCTGAGATTTTGGTCGGCTGCCGATCAGCTCAGTGGACGCCTCCCGTGGCGACGGGCACCACTACGTGAGCAGAACCACGGCCGGACTGGAGAGGCGCGCGCGCGTTCCTTCGTACGGCCTTCGCAATGCGGCTGGTTCCGCCTCCCGCCGCACCCCTGTGGTGTCGCTGCGGCCCTACTGCTGTCGAGTTCGAGCTGTCGAGGTGTGCGGACGTACAGAGCGCGGCGGAGGCATCGACGACGAAAACGGATAAGTGTTTCAAATTTATTATTCCTTTTAAATGCAGAGCATTTTAGTAACTCACGATGTCACCCGCGTTGGCGTCCGTAGTCCGCATCAATACGTAGTCCGCACCCTACACTATATAAAGAAATAATACCTTCCGGCGCCAGGTTTCGATCCCACGACTCTGCGGGCGGAACGCAAGGTACACGGCACTTTACCGACTGCTCCACGGAGCCGACACAGAATGGAAGGTTACGCACGCGCCTTATATCCTTGACTCATTCAACCGTCGGCCACAGGTGCGCCCTCTCCCCCGCGTCCTCCTCGCCTTCTCTCCGCTCGCAACACCCTCTCTCGCCGCGTTCGGTTTGCGTTCATGTGGTGGGGCGATTTCGGCGCTATAACACTCTCTCGCGAAGAGCATTGGATTGGATTCGATTGGATTGGATTGGCTTGGATTGGATTTGGATGGATTAAAGTGGATTGTGTTGGATTGTGTTGTGTCATAGCCGCGCCACGTGTCGTCGTAGCCTCTCCACGTTGCGTAATAGCTGCGGCAGGGGGTTCACGGCACGTTCCACGTTTCACCATCGACTTCATCGACAATGTCTACGCTGGAAGACAACAATTACAACAACAACAACCACCACTACGTAATCCATAAGACTTGCAGGCACGCCCCCCGCGGAAATGCTCTGCATTTGATCGTGCCCCTCGCGAGGGGGATGTTTTTCTTTTTTTTTAGAGTGACCATGTTTTAGAGAGAGATGTAGGTTAGACTAGTTGAAAGGGGCGGTAGTTAGCGTAGGGAAGTGACCGAACCAGAGGTGTCGCGCGGTTGTTGCACGTGGCGGTTTGTAAGCGTTGGTAATTCGTGAAAGAAGAATTGATGCTGTAGGAGAGAATCGCACGTTGCGGCTTACTTTTAGATTGGAAGGCAGCGCGCGAGAACGCGGCACTGAAGTAAGCCAGAGTTGGGCACGCCTTGGACGGACAGTACCATGCCTCAGAGGAAGAAGCCGGGTGTGATGTGCACGGGATGCGAGCACGAATACCCGCTCGAGGAGACGAGATTCGAGTCGGTCGAGGACGCGGAAGGACAGGACTTCATGTGCAGAGTGTGTGTGCTAGCGTCGCGCCTCGACCGGCTCGAGGAAGAAAAGGAGCAGCTCAGAGTTCAGGTAGGCGAGCTACAGGAGGAGTTGAAGGATGAAAAAGAGCAGAAGAAGGCACTCGAAGCGAGGTTGGCGCAAATGGAGGTCAAAATGGCGACATCCAAACAAAGGATGAAGCAGGTCACCAGGCAGATGCGTCGGCAGTGCTTGATCCCGAGAAGGGAAAGGAGGAGAACAAAAACGCCACGCCGGAAGACGATCCCGGACTGGCGCTGACTCAGCCGGTGCCGGAGCAGGTGGCCGCGCCGGGTGGCAGCCAGGAAAAGGAAGAAAGGCGCATGGTGATAGTGGCGGGGGACTCCAACATGCGGTACTCAGAAATGGAGATTAGAGGCCGGGTGAGAGAGGACGAGAGAGTGCAGGTTGGCGTGTTCCCGGGGCAGACGGTCAGGGTAGTGTTAGAAAAAGCAAAGGATAAAATGTGGGAAAATATGCAGGGGCAGAACCTAGTGATTATCGCAGGAGGAACCAATGACGTTCTGCAGGGAAGGGGTGCGGGAGTGCGCAAGCAGCTAGAAAAGGGGGTGAAGGAACTTCGGGAGCTGTGCCCACATGTGCAGGTCGTCGTGAGCACAGTACCAGAGATAATTGGGAGAGGGGTACATGTGGAAAGGGAAGTTGTGGCGGTAAACCGAGACATACGGGAGCTGGGCAAGGAGCTGAGTTTCGCTGTCGTAGACATCAACAGGGATGTCCGATGGATGGGCCGGCAAAGGGCGTTCCAGCGTGACGGAGTGCATTTCAGCGGGCAGGTGGGAGCAGCCATCGGAAGACGACACGCGGCGCGAACTGTGGCTTTTTTAGGGGGCCCACATGCCTTTGCGAAGATGGCGTAGACAAATGCAAGGAGCAAAGGGAGATAGCGGGGCCGGTGCAGATCGGTGCAGACAAACGAAAGGGACGACGACGGCGTGTAAAGAAGAGAGGGGGAAAACTGAATATCGCGTACATAAACATGCAGGGTGGCAGGAAAAGAGAGAAGTGGATGGAGATTACTAAGCAGCTAGAAGAGGAAGATATCCAGGTATACGCTGTGACCGAGACGCACCTGAGGGACTTGCAGGAACCTCCGGTAATCGGAGAGTATGTATGGGAAGGTTGTAACAGGACGGCTGGATTGAGAAAAGGCGGAGGAGTAGGTATGCTGGTACGGCAGGGGACTAATTGGAAGAGAGTGAAAGAAGACTGTAAAGAACATGTGTGGATGAAAGGGATAGTGGAGGGTAGAGAGATGGCTTTAGGGGTGTCTTACCTGTGGACGGGTAAGGATAGCAAAGAACAAAACGAAAAACTGGTGGCGTGTCTGAAAAAGGACATCGAAGATTTGAAGCGTTCTGGGGAGGTACTATTGGTAGGGGACATGAACGCCCACATTGAAGATCTAGACGGGTACACCGACTTCAACGGAAATCTAATGCTAGATATGTGTGAGTACCAGAAGCTGATCATAGTAAATAGGGAACAAAAATGCGAGGGTCAAATAACGTGGGAGTGTGGTAGGAGACAGTCGAGTATTGACTACTGCCTTATTTCAGAGGGACTTTATGAATGGTTGGATGGCATGACCATAGATGAGGAAGGGGGCCACAGTCTGGGCAGTGACCACAAGCGCATAAACCTGAGTTTTGGGAAACTGGGGGGCGAAAAAACGGGTCGACCGGAGCAGCGCACAAAGTTAAACAGCAAACAAATTACGGATATAGCCAAAAGCATTGAGGCTGACATAGAAAGAAATCCTGGAGAAGAGTGGGAATATGACAGGCTCATCAAGACTATGCAGGAAAAAATAGTCAAGGCAGAGGGGTCCAACCGATGGAGAGGAAAAAAAACACCCAAAAGCTGGTGGAACAAAGAAATAAAGGCGGCGATAGAGAGGCGTAAACAGGCGTCTAGAGAGCACAGGCAGGCCAAGAGGATGGGGAGACATCAGGAGGAGGTGGACCTAAAATGGGAGCATTATAAGCAAATGAAACAGGAAGTGCAGCAATTAGTGCTGGCGAAAATAAAGGGGGACAGCGAGCGATGGGTAACGCAAATACGAGGAAGGGGTAGAGACGCGCCGAGAAGGTTTTGGAACCATGTGCAGGCATTAGGGAAACGTACGAGTCCCACAGAAGGCGGTACTATAGAAAACGAGCAGGGACAGATGCTCAAGGGAGAGGAAGCATTAGCATACCTGCACAAAATCATCACGGAGAAGTTCGGTAAGGTGGATGAAGAGGCCCCGCAGCGACACAGAGATGTCGCGGCGGGTAGGCCGAAAGGTCTGGAGATAGATGGGGACAAGCTGAAATGGAAAAGAGCAGAGGAAAAGGTCCCCAAGAATACCGCGGCAGGCACGGATGGGATACCGATGGAGTTGATTAACCAGTTAGGACCAAAGAGCAAGGGAAAGCTACTGCAAGCCATCAGAACAAGGATAGAAGAAAAGGCAATACCAGCCGCGTGGCAAATGAGCAGGATGAACTTAGTGTACAAGGGCAAAGGAGTCAGGACAAACCCAAGCTCGTATAGGCCAGTAACCGTCACGTCAGTGCTGTACAGGTTAGCAATGCAGGCAGTGAAGTTCGAACTAGAGCAGTGGGTGGAAGAAAATAGGATATTAGGGGAGCTTCAAAATGGGTTTCGAAAGGACAGAAGACTAGACGACAACTTATTCGTGGTAAGCCAATGCATAGAGGTGGCGAAAATGCAAAACCGACCTTTGTGGTTAGCCTTTCTGGACATTAAAGCGGCTTATGATAATGTAGACAGGGAGCGGCTTTGGAGTATCCTGGAGGACGAGGGAGTTGGGGCAGAATTCATTAGCTTACTCAGGGAGCTATACCGGGAGAACCAAGTGCAAATAGTGTGGGAGGGGGTAACATACAATAGGCCTGTGTACACCTACAAGGGTCTGAAACAAGGATGTCCTCTCTCTCCGCTGCTGTTCATGATCTACATGACGGGGTTAGAAAGGAAGCTAGAAGTCAGCACGATGGGGTTCGACTTATCCTACATGAAAAACGGGCAGGTGGTGGAACAACGGGTTCCGGGACTAATGTATGCAGACGACATATTGTTGATGGCGGACAACCGGATAAGTATGCAGGGCTTGATGGATATATGCGGTGAAGAAGCGACGCACCTAGGGCTATCCTTTAGCAGAGAAAAATCGGGGATCATGGTCTTTAATGACGGCGAGGAGCACAAAACAGTATCAGTGCAGCAAGTAGAAATACCATTGGTGAAAGAGTATAAATATTTAGGAGTATGGCTGAACAACAGCGAAGATTACACGCAGGCGCATGAGGCTCACCTTAAGACGAAAGGAAGACGGAACGCGGCTATAATGAAGCATAGAGCCCTCTGGGGATACAGCAAATACGAGGTGGTAAGGGGAGTCTGGAAAGGGGTCATGGTACCAGGATTAACTTTCGCTAATTCGGTTCTGTGCATGAAGTCAGAGACCCAAGCGGGCCTGGAAGTAAATCAGAGGGCGGTAGGCAGATTGGCCCTAGGGGCCCACAGTAAAACTACAAATGAAGCGGTACAAGGGGATATGGGCTGGTCGTCTTTCGAGGCGAGGGAGGCGCAGAGCAAGATAAAGTTTGAGGAGCGACTTCGTGACATGGAGGACGAAAGATGGGCCGCGAGGGTGTTTAAGTACATGTATTTGAGGAGCGTGGACACGCGGTGGAGACGGAGGACCAGACAGCCGACCAAGCGGTACGGAAAGTCGGTAGCGGAAAGCGGGGTTTACACAACAGTTAAAAAGCAGGTAAAGGCAGCAGAGACGACGAAGTGGGCAGAGAGAATGGAAGCGAAAAAAACCCTGGAGACTTATAGGACAGAGAAACGGGAAATTAAGAAGGAGGGATTCTATGGCAATACGAGAGGCAGTGCGTTGCTCTTCGAGGCACGGGCAGGGTGCCTGAGAACCCGGGCATACACGGGTAGCTACAGGCAGCAGGATGAAACGTGTGCATGCTGCGGCAGTGATCGAGAAACTATAGAACATATTGTCAGGAGCTGCACAGAGATACGGCCACCGTGGGGTGAGGGGGAAACGACGCTGGCGGAGGCTTTGGGATTTGGGGAGAGGGGGAACCTCAACTTCAAGGCCATAGAGTTGGCGAAGAGGCGACTGGAGTGGTGGTGGAGGAAAAGCAGGGAAGGGATGGCTACGCAGGTTGAGTAATCATGCGGACGAGAATTTAGAACAGCGAGGGGAGAAAAAAGGGGGGTGGGGGCGAGGAGTTTAAAACAGAAAAGAGGGAGAAATGGGAGGGAGGAAGCAAATCTATAGGTTAACCTGGGAGTAGGGCATGTAAACGTAATAAAACAGGCAAGTCGATTGCTGACAACCGACGCCCCGATTCAAAGGGAAAGCCACTAATCATCATCATCATCATCATCTTAAGGTACCTAAAATTACTAAGATAGCGCCAACCGCTCCCTCCTTTTTCGCTGCCCTCCTCTGTTTTCTCTCCCCTCACCCGCGGCGCCGGCTGGGCAGCCATTTTTGTTGGCTTCCTCAGAGCAGACGCCCTCAGAATGCTTCGGGCCGCTCGCTGCAGTTTTTCGTGCAGTTTGCTCTTGTTTTCGCGCCGCAATCGCTCTTTGGAAGCATTATAGTATATATAGAGCCACGTTTTACCAACATGCATTAAGTGAGGCTGTTTTGTTGTATATTTTTGTGTAGCAGGGGATATTTGCGGAATGGATGCAGCTGGCGCATACGGACAGTGCGGTGTTTGTTTACGTGTGCGGCAGGCTCAGGATAGTTCGTGAACGCGAAATGATCGAACGTAGACGTTTCAAATTGCTCTGTTACAGTAATTCCGTTCTTGCATTTCCGTGATTAAGTTGTGGTCGTGCAAGCGCTGCACAGAGGGCTTGCGCATGGTTCGCGGTGACCTTGGTTCGCGGCAGTTCGAGCGCTGCGCTGGCTTTTTTGCGTTCGCGTTTTTTGCGTTAGTTGTAGATCATTAGGCAGCGCTCACTATGCGTCCCGCATTAGCTACTGACATTCATGCCACCTTTATTCCGTGCACTTTCCGGTGCTTGACGCTGTTGCAAAATATATGTCACCTTCACGTCGTTATAGGCTGCTGTCAAGGTCAAAGTTCTCGCGTCTACTCGTTGGCCTCGCCCAAGAGGGCTGTATTTTTGGCAGTGCGTCCGTGGCATAGCAATGTTCGTGCGATTGGCGTTCATAATTACTTCGAGTAAGGCCCTGTCGGGCATATCTGGATCAGGCTCGCACAAAGAACGCGCAGTTAAAGAATGCGTTCAGCTTACAATTAGCTGTAGTGCCCAGTTCTATACTAACTACCGTATTCCAAGGCCAGAAGCGGGCTAACAAGCGCAATTGTGAATCCTTTTGATGCTGTACAGCTAACATTGATTCATGTGTGGGCTTTGATAAGTTACAGCTTGCTACAGGCGAGCTGGCCGCGACTGCACTGACCTTATTCGAGCAGCCGAAGGCACAACTCGGCATCGCGAAGATACATAAAGTGACGCCGACGCAACACTTGTTTGAAACGAGCAGCTGACTGTTCGGTTGTTATCGGTTGTTATACGCTGGCGGCTTCGATAAGGCCCGCTCCGAGGCAGCTGAGCCTAAAATGGCGAATTTAAATGGACAGTGGCGGCGAAGAGAAGAAAAAACAAACAACGCGGGGACGAGGTACTACGTCACGGGCCGTTCGCCAATGGCGCGCGGCGCTCGTCGGCGAAAAAGAAAATGGCAAAAAACGACGGAGGAAAGGAGCACGGGTGAGGGCGAAAGGGGGCGAGATCTAAAGAGGGCGCTACCTTAGTAATTTCAGGGACCTTAACTACTGCAGGGTCGCTGCGCCCTCACGCGGCAAGCAGTGAAACCACCCCCGGGAAGGCGCTCCCATTGTGTCCGAAGCGGTAGCTAAGGCCGTATGAAGGAGCGCGCGCGCCTCTCCAGTCCGGCCGTGGCAGAACGACTTAAAACGGGACCTTGAGCACAGCGTGGACAGCAGGCCCTACGGATCACGCGATCCGCTTCGAGGGGTGTGTCGCCGGGGGTGTATCGCCGGCCCAAAGGTTAACTTGCACAACCTCCTTGAAAACCGCTGGATCAAATTAGTCAAAATTTGCTTTAAAATTAGAGTATTGAATCCGTTCTTGACGTCTGCGCTCGTTGTGTCATTTCTACCATCATTGTTTATTCATTTATTTTAGTAATTCTGTATTGCCTCTCGTAATGCTTGTGTAGCGGTTTTTGTTTGCCTCAGTTCGAACCAGACCAATCACATACTCGTTTACGTCACTACAGCTACGCTGCGGGCTTCATTCTTGGCGCTGTGCAGACTTCTGTCACCGGATTTCACATACCCGCGATGCGAACCTTCACGGTAATGGCTTTACGCTCGCGAGTAAAACTGCAGGTCGTTAAGCTAAGATGAACTTGAGTAGTAGCTCTCCAATGGGGAAACTAACGTCTTGAAGAGATTAGAATGATTCCGCCTACAACGGGACACACTGAACAGCGTTCCCGATCATGCGGCCTTCCTTACCCTTATCACCTTGACTAAGAGGCTTCACACTGTCAACACGCCGCTGTGGATCAGTGGCTAAGGCTTTGTGCTGGTGAGCCCTATGAAGCATGCTCGATTTCCGGCGCAGCGCCCACTTTTCTGATTCAGGCGAAAAGCGAAAACGCCTGTGTGTCGGAGATATTCGCGCACGTTAAAGATACCCAAGTGGTCGAAATGAATCCGGAGCACGGTGTGTGATCCGAAGCCCTCCACTACGGCGCACCTTATCGACTGTATTGCGTCGGCGCGTAAAAACCTAATTATCAACGAATCAATCTCACTCCGCCAGAAATACGTTGCCTGGCAATGCCCTCAGAGGCCACAGACGAATGCCGACGCCGAGCATACTTCCTCAAACTGAATGAATACATTCGCCAGCACATGAATTTTAAATGCCGAGCATTTCTTTAACTCATGATGTCACCCGTTCTAGTTGTCCATCGTAGTCCGCACCCCTCCCCCTACACTATATAAAAAACATAATACTTACCGGCGCCTGGTTTCGATCCCACGACCCTGCGGGCGGAACGCAAGGTACATGGTGCTCTACCCACTGCGCCACAAAGCCGACACAGAATTCAGGGCTACGAACGCGCCTTATATCCTTGACTCATTCAAACTACGTCAAGAAGCTGCTGATACAACGCATTCACTACCTGTGGGCGGAACGCGAGGTACATGGTGCTCTTCCCACTGCGCCACAATAACCATACCCACCTGCTAATAAATGATGTCACGTGACCACGTAATTACGTCTCCTCATTTATTTACAATACAACAACCAAGTGCAACAACATTAACGTAACGCAAACTACTTAACGTCGTGCGCCCCCGGAAATGCTCTGCATTTGATCAGGCCCCTCGCGAGGGGGATGTTTAGTTTCCTGCCGCAGCAAGAACCAGGCGGCCTCCTGCGCAGTTTGTGACGCATACCCACTTGGGGGATTGGACAGGATAGTTTCACTTACTACATGCCAGTTACGGCAGGGTTTGACTCTTTAAATTTCCTGTCGAAAAGCGTTCCTTGCTGCAACTGAAGGAAAACCGGCAAACAGCCGCTACATCGCCTCCGTGACGTAATTCGGGCCGTCAAAGAACGTCAAGACCGCCAAAGAGAGAAAAATCTTTCTTGTCAGCTCCAGATTAGTCCCGAATGTTTGTAATGGACGAAGAAAACTGAAGCACGCGTGTATCGAGATATTGTCGCGCGCTAAAAATTTCCAGGCAGTCTACATTCTTTCGTTACCTGGGCACCATCACATAATGTGCTTTCGTATAAGCAACGCGCACGTCCCGGGATGTTTGTTTTTCTCGATATTTTTTTCTACCACACGCGCGCTTCATTCACAACTTTCTGTTAGAAATCAGCTCTGACCCACCTGGTTTATGTGCAGCAAATTTTGTGTTAGGGCAACCGTGGCTTTGTCTGTGTTGAGACACTTCGGCGAACGGCAACAAAAGAGAAAACGGTAAGGAGCGTGAATAACGAGTGCGAAGTGCTGATATGGAGTGGAAGGGAAAAGGTGACGGTACCTGATGAATGGGAGTATGAAATAGTGAAGCGATTTTGTCGGATACATTTGTCGCGACTATAAAATTGCAGAGCTCTCTCATTCCCAACAGCATGCATCCGGACTATGATTTGCAAGTTTTGTATCCCTAGTCCCGCTTCCTAACAAAAACTGTTTTAAAGAGCTGACATCGTCATCAGAAGTATATCAATGGTGTTCAATAATTCTGTTACTCTAGAGCAAATAGTTTAAATATCAGTACAAATTTTCGAACGTGTAGTAAAATAACTATGGTTCCTAATCAGAATAAGCGATACTAAATTTCTAATGTGTAAGTTATCATTTCGAAAAATTACACTGTTTTGATTTGTGTTACTTTACGGGGCAAGAAGACGGGAAGTGGCGTGACTTCAGGAATGACTTGGTTGAAAGAGGTGTCTTTTGAAAGACCTGCAGGTTAAAATATTGTGGGTACTTCGTTTTTACTTAGGCTTTGTTCTCTTGATAACGAATCTCTGAAACGTAAGTTTCTGTTGTCATTTTGCCCCACTATTCTTAGCGCTCCTCGTTTATTTGTGGAACAATATCCCTATGTGTCGAAGAGAGGCGAAGCTGAATGATATGGGCGCCAGTCATTATCGTCATTGCAGTCGTGGCCATCAAGTTTTTCATTTTCTCAACAATGCCAACATTGACAGTAAGCTTGTGCAATCACTTGTCTTACGGACTCATTTATAATCTTGTAATTACTTTTATATTCCCCGTCCACCGCGTTTCATGGCGGGTTCTGTGGCGAGATGTGCTTCATCAGTATCGAACCACTCAGTGGCACCTCGACATAACTTCTCTGTCACCGAAAAGCAAAAACGGGAAATTGGCACCCTTGGGTTATCGGTGTTGCGCAACGTTCGTTGCCTGCTCTGGAGGGTGGCACAATTTGCAGCGCGATCGTTGCGACCGTCGAACGAGCGCCGGTGAGCCAAGCGTAATTGGCGGACCCAAGAGAACGGAATGCTTGGGTGATCTTACGTGAGGTCCCCTCGTTAACGGTGCAATTACTAGAACGGATGCCGACGAAGTGTCTGCTCGTGGGCTTCCACAGCAAAGCTTGTGGCGTTGTTAGCTTCGCAGTTTCTAACGAACCATTGCGACACGGGCGATCTGCGACATTTGAGCGCAATAACTTGAGCCACTGAACACCCACATCCTTTTACAGTGATCTGAGTCAGCTGTGGTAATGTGAATCAATCAATCAATCAATCCTTTATTGCAAGAAACCAAAATACATCGTGTGCTACAGGGACAGAGACTAAAGGCTAAATCGCCTGACGAGGACTCTGTCCCTCTGCAGTTCAACAACGTTGCGTGTACATTTTACGCAAAAGATATTGACTATTTGGGTATCTGTACAGAGCAAAGTTTGCCACACAAAAAAAATCTCAAGCAACTTGTCTAGTAAAAGAACACCAAGAAAATAACTACATCCAAAATATATACGAGCAAGTTCACAACATAATATAAAGCAGTTGATACAACCGATACCGAAAAAAAATAATTATAATTAACAAAAAAACGCTTACAACTGATCAAATTGTTACAACAATAATACATGAATTTCTCATGACACAGTGAATAACTATACACACGTGCATAATATTTCGCTAAGCACGGTAACGCCATTCACAAAAAGAAAGCCAGAAAACAAACCAGAAATCTTGAAGAACAGCCTCTGCGAAAAATTATAAATGACTGCTTTAGATTAGAAATAGCAGCATTATATCTTCCATATTTCAGTATAGTGTTTAGGCAAACCTTACAGCCGTTTTTCAGGCGTTAGAATTCTCGTTCTAGAGAACACGCTCCCGCAAATGTGAAAAACAGCCATCGTGGCCTTTAATTTACGTCATCCATCCAGGTGAATCTAATGACTTGGAAACTGGATATGTTTTACTGGTTGGCAACACGTTTTTTTATATTATTCAAGAAGATTTTGCTTTTTTAAAGCTGTGTGACTATCCTCTTTCCGGAAAATTCGGACGAGTAACCATTAAAAATGTCTGATAATTATTTGGGGTATTTAAGGCAAGCTTGACTGTGAGAGTGCCAGAAAAAAGCTCTTCGGGTACGGGTAGAGACACGTCAACATTGGATGCCAGGAACCATATCGAAGAGTTGCGTGTAACTTTCGACGGCGATCTGTGTCTCCCCATTCCCAGCGCACCAGAGAAGGTTCACATGCATTCTTCATGTGCATTGCAGACGCATCGTGTTCGGATAAACTGTGAGCGCTGGGAGATGCTCTCAAACCAAGCTCGTCTTTTTGATCAAAGTGGACGATGCCGGGAAAAATGCTAAAGGCACCCTTCTACCTGTAAGCGCTTCTAGCGGATCTTTCGTGTGATGATGGTGATCCTCAATAGCACAGATTCAAGGTATTTTCGCTTAGACTCCTACTTGCACATGCAGTTAAAGCTGCCATGGTGTTAGGACAGGTCGAATCTGAAAGTAAGGAGAACAGAAGCTTCTGATATTGGTTTCGGTCCTGTTTGCCTTGCTTACAAAACAGGCGAAGGAAGGACACCCATCCTAATGTAAAAAATGAGTTTAAGTAAGCAGGCTTTGAAATTGTTCCCGTGATGTTCAGACTCGTCAACTCGCAAGTGTTGGGTTATGCATCGCATTTTAGCGCATGCCGAATAACATTAACCTACCCCTGCGGAAGAAGCAGAACATCACAGTAGCTGCCGAAAGAAAGTATTTGATCCATGGCACTTCTCACCAGTTCTATTTACACTGCTAACCGTGTAAAGAGGTGAGCTCTTGGGCTATGCAAGGGCATTTTTAAGGCAGTCATTGACAGCGGAACAAGCAGACTCGAGACCAAATTTACGCCAGGCTGGAATGCACTGCTGTCTTCAGGGGTTTCAGTCTCCTAACCACCATTGTTACTCGCTTGACCGGCGGCCTACCGTTCCCTGTGGTTCGGAGAAGGCATTCTCGAGCGCTCTGCTAAAGCACTTTCTATAAGCCAGATTTTAAATGCAGAGCATTTGTATAACCCACGATGTCACCTGTGCGTCGGCGTCCGCAGCAGCCAGCCTCCTCCTACACTATAAAAAGAAATAACAGTTACTGGCGCCTGGTTTCGATCCCACGACCCTGCGGGCGGAACGCAAGGTACATGGTGCTCTACCCACTGCACAACAAAGCCGACGCAGGATGAAAGGCTACGAAAGCGCCCTATATCCTTGACTCATTCAAACTACGTCAAGAAGCTGCTGATACAACGCATTCACTACCTGTGTGCGGAACGCGAGGTACATGGTGCTCTTCCCACTGCGCCACAAAACCGACACAGAATCAAAGGCTGCGAACGCGCCTTATATCCTTGACTCATTCAAACTACGCCGTCAGCGGCGTGTGTTGGCGACTCAGCGGGGTGCTAGCGGCGTGATAGCTGCGTGGTGTACACGTGATAGCACCAACCCCCCAAACACTAAACATTAACGCAATACACCCACCCCCTATGCGACGCATTTACTCGAGTCCCCCTCGTGGGGACATGGGCCCATTTTTTATGTAAGGCCTTCGTTTAAAGTGTACTTTTTCAATTGTGAAAGTGTTTATTATTCGACCAGATTTAAGGGAGATCCCCAAGGTGGAGTGAGTTTCTGCAAAGGAAAGCTTGACATCCCTCTCAATGCAGCCATACGGCTACAAAGGAAAGCTACATAGCTTTGTTAGGAACTTCGCAGTTGAAGGTAAATTCGTCCTGCTCCAGGGTTCGAACCCGGGACCACCAGTTAACCGGAGTAGTCACAATACTAACTGAGCTAATCAGGAGCCTAGTCGTTTGTAGCGGGACTAGCGAATTTTTCTTCAACTGCGAAGTTCCTGAGAAAGCTGTATAGTTTTCCTTTGTAGCCGTATGGCTACATTGAGGTGCATGTGAAACCTTACTTCACTGGAAGTCTTTTTTGTTGGGCTCCTCAGAAGAGAAAATTTTGGTATGTGTGTATGTATGTATGTATGTATGTATGTATGTATGTATGTATGTATGTATGTATGTATGTATGTATGTATGTATGTATGTATGTATGTATGTATGTATGTATGTATGTATGTATGTATGTATGTATGTATGTATGTATGTATGTAGGAGTTTGCAGTCCAGAAAGCCTCGGAAAGCAAAAAAGGGGATCTGGTAGGTCATTGAAACAGATAAATTTGGAAAGAAAGACAGTGGAGAAAAAATGCCCGCCAGGTGGGATTTGAACCCACGACCTCCAAAATACCGGTATGGTGCGACAAGAACTACGCTACCGTCTAGGCGATTTTCCCCTCCACTTTCTGGGGTATTCATGTTAAGGTATTTTTTTCCTGTGCTTGGGGGTTGTAGCCAGCGCTACTCGGACTACTCGGGGTGAAGGCGACCTTCTTTTTAATCCCGGGCCGTGACTCGAGTGTCTACGACATGTCAAAAGTGGTCGACCAGCGTTTAACCCGCTTAAGGTTCCTATGGCACCAAGACTGCCAGAACGGAGGCCCTCGCTATGCATGTAGCGAATCCGAGTGGGAAATGAGGGGCTCGTTGAAAACGAGCCCCTCATTTCTAATTCTGATTCGCTACATGTATGTATGTATGTATGTATGTATGTATGTATGTATGTATGTATGTATGTATGTATGTATGTATGTATGTATGTATGTATGTATGTATGTATGTATGTATGTTAAAACCATCTTTTAAAAAAATGTATGTATACAGCAAGACTTAAAAGTCATGGGTAGCTAGCCGCATACTGCAAATTTCTTTCAGACTTTCTGGGTTTTACGCTCCGAAGGTACCGTCGGGTTATGAGGCGCGCCGTAGAAGGGGCTCCGGAATGATTTACACCACCCAAAGACGTTCAAAATTCGCCGATATGCAGACACGCGCCCGATTTAGCTTTTCACCAGCAATAAAAGGAAACAACCACCCCGGGGGGAATCGAACCCAGCGACATGGTGCTCAGTAGCAGAACGTTTATTTAATAAATTACTTCGGTGGTATCCCCTCACTTCAATAGTTTGTAGCACACAGAAAAGATTTGGCATGCTAGATACAAAACATTAGTCTGCAAATTACACACGCAATGTTCTTTTATTAAAATCGCTAGTGAAATTGGTTTTCAGGAGAACCATTAAAAGGGTTCTAAATGGCATCGCATAGACGCGTACTGAAAGTCAACAGAAAAACAAAAGTTCTCGTCTAGAGCTGTTTTACGAACAGTGTAAACAAACGTTCGCAAGATTGGCATCATAGCAGAGAGAACGCGGTAAAATTCAATGAAATTTAGCTAAACTTCATTTTATAAGCAACTGGAATATCTAGAAGGGAGGCAAAGAGCGTCAGTGGCTAAATAGAGTGAAAGGGAGTCGTGATGTCACGCGGGAGCGAAAAGGCAATCGGCATTAGCGGAAATTTGCAGGGGGAACGTAGATACGGGGGAAATATGTCACGTGCCTTAGCTGGTACATTGCGTCACAGGTCTTGGGTCAGAGCCGTAGACGAGTGTTTGCCCTCTTACGACTTTTCGCACTAAGAAGACCTCGATTTGCACAGACACTTAAGTCGTAATGTTTTCGTAAATATAATAAGTTATGAAACTTCCATTTTTCGTGAATACGTAGACACGTCTGTCTGCCCAAACATAGGGCGGCTAGTGGATTATACAGTATCCAATGTGGTTTAAAAGCAAGTAATTAAGCACACAGATATTTTCTAGGCTGCACAAGGAAATATATTAGCCGCAAGTAAAGTATATGAAGCAATTGCAGTCATTTGCATACTCCAACATTGTAACTCTTCATCAAAACATTAGTTATTTTTGCCCATTATGTTTACACATACGGCACGCTCACCGCTATGTTTTAAAAATTATGGCCCTAGCGAATTTAGTAAAGTAGTTAGATGCACGGCGTTCTTTATTGTGCCCATTAAAGAGACGGCTGACCGGGCATGCGTTTCCGCCCTGCCATCCAAGTAGGTCGGCATTGCCTCCTCCGCCACTTCCAGGAGGATATTACTGAAGCTATCTGGCGTAGCTGGGGACGGGTGCATTTGGAGTGGTGGAGTTTGCCGTAATACTTACGCATTTAGGAAGATGCCCCATTTTGCACACTAAAGCAATGAGGGAGTTTGATGACCTGTAATTAGGGCTGCAGGAATATAGGCCTATAAGTACAGTTTTAAGTAGACCAGGCAAGCGTGGCAGGCGGGGGGGCAGAAAGTTAGCGCGCAGATGAGATCAAGGAATTTGCGGGCATAAATAACTCGCAGTTAGCATAAGACGAGGATCATTAGAGATCCATGGGAGAGACGTTTGGGTAATGATGATAAAGAAGATGATGAGGATGATAAGTATGGCTATGTGTTTTTCAATCAATGAGAAAAAATTTGAAAAAGCCGAAAGCACTAATCGGTAAAAGTTTGGATGCTGCGAATTTATCCACTAAACAGGGATTATAGAGGTTCTGGAGATGAGAAAATTCAGTCGCATTCCATTCAATGAAAAATGACAGGCGAAGCTTGGTGCAGTTCGAGAAGCGCATGAAACAAAGCCTACCTGTTAGCAGTTTCATGTCAGTATATTTTTATCAATTAGCTGAACAAAATTTAGAAGGACAGAAATTTTATTCTAACCGAGAACATGGCGCTGTTCGTTTCCCTAGTGCGTCGTATACATCTCACTGTGTATGTAACCACGCTCACTGCAACAAACGGAGCTGCTTTGACGTAACAAACCAACCCAAACCGCTCGATCACGGAGGACAGCAGTCAGCTCGCATTTGGCCGGTAAGAGTCGATTTTGAAATCTGCCGCCAGCACAACAGGCATGCCATCGGTCAGCGCATGAAGCCTGTCTGTGCGTGCACACCCTCCTTCCACGCTTCCCGTGGCCGTGCACCCATAAGCTGCAACCGGTGGTGTGGGCGTGCTCAGCACCACGCTCCGAGGGATTCATAGCAAGCGGTCAACACCAACCAAGGCTATCCATCAGGAGGTTGCTGCCTCGCTGTAGGATTAGACCGCCGGCCTCCTGCAGCTCTACCGTCCATGGGCACAGCTGGAGCCGCCTGCACGGCCATGGAGCTTTTGGCACCAGTCGAGTGTGCTGCCTTCCCTTTCCCGCCTCCTACACCCGGGCAGAGCTTGCCGGGCTGCACCTTGCTGCAGACCTACTCCTGGAGAAGGGGAGCCAGATTCAGGTTGCCGTCATCCTCACTGACTCCCGGCACGCTATCTTGGGACTGCGAGCGCCGGACCACCCATCGAGCTCCAGCAGCTACGCGAAGCGGCCGCTGACGGCGAAGCTTCACCTGGTGGAGTTTAACCTGGTGGCGGCTCCACTGGTTGCCTTCTCATGTCGGCATCAACTGCAATGACCTGGCTGACGCACTGGCCAGAGGTGGTGCTCACCAGGAAGGGTGTTCCTGCCGCCGCGACCTGAGGCCTTTCGACGTCGCACAACCTATCCTGGCGGAGCACGTGGAGACGATGCACCCGGACCCCAGAGTCGGCAGTAGCCAAGCTCCACAGGTCCTGCCTGGCCGCATCAGCAGGGACGCCCGCTCCGTACTCTTCCTCATGCGACTATACTGCTGCATCGTGGCAGGCCGCTTGCACCGACAAGGCCACCGGTCGTCGCCCACAAATGCTGACTGCCCAGAGACCGAGACCCCAGACCACCTGCTCTGCTCCTGCCGCCAGCACGATGCCCCGCGAGCAGAGCTTCGGGCTGCAGTCCAGCGTCTCTAAGAGCCCAGCCTCCCTCTGATGGACCTGGTTTTCCCGACAGGCCCCAACACCATCCGGCGGGAAGCTTTCCGACTTCTACTGGCCTTCCTGGAGGAGACCAACCTCATCCAACAGCTGTAGTCCAGTGCCTGCTGGCCAGCCTTAAGCACTCCTTTTCTCTTTCTTTCTCTCCCTCTTTCTCTGTCCAAACGTTTCCTCACCTATCCCCTTTCATTTTCGCTCTCTCGTTTTCACGAACTGGGTTGTATTCTGGTGAACTCCTAAATTAGTTCAAAATATCCCCAGTACGCTTCTTTTCCACTTTGTATTCTACAAAGTCTCGCCAGCAAACTGCACAGTCTCAGCGTCAAAGGCATGAGAATCCATCCGCAGTGGATACCTGCTCAGCTAGGCATCAAGGAATTGAGGAGGCTGATCGCCTGGCTAAAGAGGCCCATCATCCATCCACCTCGATGAGTGAGGCAATCAGGCCCCTGCAGGTCGCGCTGTAACTTATTGCAAGGGACCTACAAGCAACGCACCCTGTCTCCCGAGTTGCATCCGGCAAGCCACCACATCCGCTTCCTTCAACGGGACTGACCCGAGCTGACCACGCTCTCCTTCTTCGTCTTCGGATCGGCTGTCACTGCTCCGCGGAAAGAAGTCTTATGCTTGACATCGCTAGTTAACCTACCTACCCGCACTTATTCAATAGAGAAGCCCGCGCATGCACTGTGTGAGTGTCCACAACATTCGCAGGATCAATCAGCGCTTATAGCGTCGTATGTAAGACCGGGACTGGCTTCGTGCACCTCTTCACAGTTGTTCTCGAAGTGTTACAATTCAAATCCAAAAAAAACTTTCCGTGCACTGCTAGACTCATTAAAGGAGACAGCACTCTCGGACCGGCTATGCTACTGCCAGTGCTGTCCATGCTGCGTCGCTTGCGAACCGTCCCTTTATTCTCCCTTTCTGTGAGTCTATCCTTTTTTCTGTATATCCTCCTTCTAGACTCAGTCTTCATGGAGGTACCCTCAACCACGTAGGCAGTTATCAGCTAAGTGGACTTTCGTTTCTCTTCCAATAAAGCAACAATCTCTCTCTCTCTCTCTCTCTCTTTTTCTTTCTCGTACTGTGACGTGAAAGATGCCTGGGAAAGTTTCACTGTGGAAGCCCTTCAAGATGGAAGGAAAAAACACCGGACAAAAAAAAGTTCCCCGTTTTTTCATGATGTCTTTTGCACCGATTTTGTAGTTTTAAAAAAGATTAAAATTTATACTCGGGGACAATTTTCTGGGGCATTGGAGAGAAAGCTACGTGGGGGGAGCTTACTGCTTTGTGTTAATGTGGTAAAGTACTTACCGATAAGTTGGTTTCGGTTTCAGTTTGTGTGTGGCAGATACGCGTTTCCTCCAGCTAATTTCTTTCCATGAGCTCCGTAGTTGCGTACGCCGAACCCGAATCAGCGAGCATGCAGGCATATGGCGTACCTTTCCCTACGCTTCATTTGTTTCTAACCACAAGCAAACGCTTTCACTGGATAACTCGGACTGACTAAAGAATACAGTGGACGACACAGCCCAACTCGGTGCCGTCCAGATATGACGTGGATTATGTCAGCGCTGCAGTTTTGGGCGCATGTAAACTCTTATGTGGCTGTAAACTCTACTGGGGATGAAACGTGGGTAGCACCATGGACACGCTGCGTTTACATAGCGCGGCCGCGGTATAACTAAGCAGCAGCACACACACAATACGGCGCAAAGTCAAATCCAATTTGGTTAGCCTTGAGGGCGTTGAAGAGTTAAGCTATTTCACCGCAGCACTCTTCTCAATCTGTAACTTCAGGTGGTCTTTCAATCACCAAATGGAGCCGTATTACCCTTTGGGGACCTCAGTGTTCCACTCAGAACCTCTACATTAAGCAGTGCGACAGTACGCTCGCCTACGCAAGCAAGCTGGCTAAAGGAACGAAATACCGAAACGACGAAGAGACCCGGATGCATCAGTCTTACTTGGATGCACATGTTTCAGACCAGTTGCTTCGTTTGTTTCGACAGCTTTTGGTTCTCAAGCTTGTTATACATCCAATGCAGCCAATGAAGTGGCGAGCTACCAGACTTAAGGAAAGCCGCCATCAACAAGGACCGGCATGTTTTTTTTTTTGTGAAGATAAACTATGCGGCCCTAGTGGCGTACGCCGCAACCCAAAAAAAAACGAAAAATCTAAAAATAATGCTCTCTTTTTCACGTATTTTGGGCATTAGTTAATTGGCAATATCAAATACGGGCTCAAAATGTGAACTATGTATTTTGGGATTACTTATTTTTGTTGAACTGCTTCCGGCTGCGGGGCGAAACTGCCTGGTTCGGCTTTGTAGCAGTGACTGCACTGCCACAGAAAGTTGTCTCGGAGTATAGTTCGTGCCTATGGAAGAAAAGCGAGCTGCGGTAATATTAAAAAACACAACAGTATGCGGTAATATTTAAAAAAAAACACTAAAAGATTTTGGCCTGTGCTTGTAACAAAAACCGGTGTTTCTTGTAGCGCAAAAAACTAGGGCACTACCGTTGTATCTGTCTTGAAATCAGAAATATACCATAAATTTTTACCTCGGTGCAAATTAAAAGCACAAGAACTCTCAGAGCTTTAAAAAAGCGTTTTTAATACGCGGATTCGTTGTAACAACTTAAGTACATAATATTTCTGCAGTGACATGCTCTAGAAAATAAAAGCGGTTCGTTTCATGTTTTACAGTGCATATCTGTCAATATATGACCTAATAGATAGATCTAGAAGTTTGAGGTATACGGCGAAATTAAACTAGGAATTAGGAAAAGGAACTCTGTATTTTAGCCAAAAATAAATTAAAAAAAAAACTCCCTCCAAGTTTGACAAAAATAAACTTCGAAAACACCGATCCCGAGCTATAAAGTTGCACCAGCTTAAGATGTGTTTTCGTAAGTACAATATACAGCAAACGCGAATCTAGCCTTCAGATCACAAACTGCATATTTTCCAACACGTAACGTAGTAAAACCTTCATCTGAGTTGCTTCGACTATATGCTTAGGCTGCACTAAAAATTCATTTTATTCATATAAGATTTCTTCCTCTGTTTCCTGTTTTCGCAATGTTTATTTTGCTCCTTGGGGTGTATTGACAAGACTACAAGCTTTCAAACGACTTGCACAGTAACGATGCTTTGTACGTGCTCAAGTAGCCTAACATGATAGTCCAACTTTGTAAAAATTCTCAGCGCATCCCGTCATACGACAGCTGGCCTTTACGAACTCCACCATCCACATTATACACCTGAGGACCACAGTGGGCCACTGCAGCAATCCCAAAGGCACTGAAAGGAATACCTGTTTCCCATCAGCAAGAAAGCACCTCATTGCACGGACAAAGAAACGAGAAACTGTTTGTTGGGCCGCATTGTGACGAACCGTTGCGATCTATTTGCCGTCAGCTCCGCTCCACGCCGCCACAAAAGGTGTCTCAGACTCGGCTCCTTTGCGGAAGCCCTTCTCGAGATAAGACTCCAAGAAGCCTTTTGAGTGCATCGGGAAGGATGTCCGGGAAAAGCAGGCTCGTAAATACAATGGCCCCTCCGTAGCCATCCTCGAGAAAACACGGTAACAAAGTAAACAATGCTGAAACTAACAAAAAAAAAAGCTTCGGCGGTAAAAATGGAGGGGGATGTTTTCTGAGGGGATCAGAGAGCAGTCCCGAGAACTGTTCGTCTTCTCTAGCTTTCTTCTGACCATCACACGTTCCTTCTGAAAAGCCCCGGATGAAGACTGACCTTTCTTATGATGGGGCTTTTATTATTCAAGGTGTCTGACTTCGTAAAGAATGGGCTGCGAACACTCTACGATGTATTATTTTGAAATAAAATAAACCCGCCATCTAAGAACAAAGATACACATATTATTGTACCGAAGGATCAATAATCAGAAGATTTACTAATATAGATTGGCACACGGGAGGTCCCTTATTCTTCCGGAAACTATTTTTATCGAGGTAAAATTACCCCAGAATCTGCCTAAATGCCTCTGTATTCGCCTTTGAGAAGGTACCCTCCAATGAAAGATGTTTTTTTCAGCTACTGTATTGCACCCTGAGCTTGAGTATAGTGAACTAGATGGTAATGTAACTTACAAAATGTAAACCCAGTTCCACCAATCGCTGGTAATGTAAGTTACAAAAAGTAAACCCAGTTCCACCCAATGTAAATTTGCTGAAGGAGCGCAGCTGTGAGTTCTGATTCCTTTTAAGTTCGGTTTCTGTATTGCGTGTAACGTTAGTGTGGTCTTAGCGGCTTATGGTCATATGATTTGCTTCCTGATATCCCCGATGAAGCAATGGTTACATCCGTTTTCGGCAACCGTACCCCCTCCGTAGACGGCCATATATGGACAGCAGACAGTAATTCTGCAACGTTCCCATTTCCGTTGCTGAACTAATCATGACAACTAAATAAACTGAGCGTAATGGCAGAGTTGTCTTATCGGCTAATTACATATGATTTTTTGGTATATTTTAGGTAACACAGTAATCAGAGCCGTTTTCTGTAATCATATTCCGTCCGTGAATTTCGCTGCTTCTCTGTGCACTCCATAATCTAGAAAAGCCAGCTTACAAAGAGCAGGTTAAGTTTGTCCCTTAAACGAACTGCCAATTGGGCATGTTGGCATATGTTTATGATTACAACCGCGCTATTCAAAAACAAAGACAAAGCAAGAAACACAAGACGAGCACAACTAGAAACTGCATTTTATTTTAAAAAACAAACATATATATGCATAGAGCAATGATATGTGTCATCACCAAAAAATGCGCCCCAGTCAACGCTGTGAAGGTGGTTGGAAAGCGAAGCTGTAAATGACACCCACCACTATTACCGTTGGGACGTAACTTGAGTTCCCACACGTGGCTCTACAAAGAGTGAAACCAGAGACAAGTGAAATCTACTTAACCACACCCTTTACTACTTGAAGGAGATATTGATTGTTAAGGTTATATCAATGCATTATCCATGACTGGTGGTTGGTTGGGTTGTATGGGTGAAGCACATGAGTGGACACTTTTTTAATAAAATTAAAGCAAGCGCAAAGCCGGTGTTAGACGACCTCACTTCTCCGTCTCTTCCGCCAACGACAAAGGGGACGAGAACGGCGGCAGAGGCGGAGGAGAACTGAGATGCCATGTGTTGGTGTGAGCTTCCTTTACGTTTTACGAAAAACGTCCGGCGCGAGAGGTCGCGGGAAGCTGTCACGTGGCATTCAGAAAGCACGCAGGGCGTGAACCTGCAGATGGGCTTGGTGAGTCCACCGTCTGTCTGCCCCGTCTCCGCGTGGGCTCGTATCTCGATCGGTGAAACAAAGCTATCTCGCTTCGTTTCTCTATTCGTTCCGTGTGCGAATCCTGGAGCTTCCAGTAACTTCTTTTTTCTCGCCGAGTTTTCTGTTGACACCAACGGTCGCGACAGAACCCTTGGGGGGTAGAGGTAAAAATCTTCGCTTTAAAATATTGATAGCATCGATACCTTTCAGATGCGACTGCATCTCATTCACTCGCCTTATCCCTCCATACGGCGTTGTTGTTGCCCGTCCACAACCCTCCCCCATTCTCCTCCCCGCGCGAGCTGCGGTCTCCGCCGCTCACCCCCTCTCCTCTCCGATAGCGAACACTCTGTCGCGAGAAGCATTGGATAGGATTCGATTGGCTTGGCTTGGCTTGGCTTGGCTTGTATTGGAATTGGATTGGATTAGATTTGGATTGGATTTATAAAGTGGATCGTGTTGGATTGTGTTGCGTCATAGCCGCGCCACGTTGCGTCATAGCCGCGGTCGTTCCAGCACCGGCGTTCCGATTTCCATCGATGCGTTGAATGGAGCCTAACAATTACGCTGACCAACCCACCTTCCCCCACTACGTCACTCGGTGGCAGTGGGCCAGTCTAGCACGGGTGAGCGCTGCGCGGTCTCCATCGGCAGTGGCAGCGTTACGGTCACGACCGTGTACCTCGCACCCAACCTCTCACGCGCGCAGATCGAGGAGTACGTGCACAACGCGTTGGAGGAGTCTCACTACAGCATCAACTCGACCACACCGTTCCTCTTGGCCGGAGGCTCCTCACACGTTTCAAGCAATTAGGGAATCAACCCAACGGAAACACCAAGTGAACCCCCAAGATGCGTCGCATCTCCACAGGGTTCCCCTCGCGGGAAGGTGGGGTAATTTTTTGAAACATCACTACATTCACATAAATTAAACCTGTATACCACATGATAGCAAATTTCACAACACACGTGTAGTGAAAGTAAGTAAACAGAATGAGGCCCCTTCAACAACCGCAAACACGATATCTGATAGTGATAACTGTACAGATGGCTGGCTGATACAACTCGTCCCACCGCTCTTATTGCGAAATGCTTCCAGGATATCTCTTGTGAATCGTTTTGCGAGTTTATCAATTATCGCCATGTGACCCAGTTTCTGTTGACACCTAGACGACTGCGTGCACTTTTGCAGTACATTGCAAGGTGGGAGTACGGTGCCCCTTTCAAAGAACTATGACGTTCGCAACGACTAACGTTGAGGCATCGGCCCGTCTGGCCAATATATATTTTCCCATATGTGAACGCAATCTTGTAGATAACGTTTTTTGTACAATCCACAAATTCAGTGCAGTGTTTAATGCCGCCGTCCTCCTTGTTCGGCATTATTTGCACAGCTTGGACAAACTTTTGCCAACTTGTTTGAGGCTACATCGCCACACGCACTAAATATCATGACGCTACTTTCTTTATTTGATGTGAAACATTATGCAAGTACGGTATGACTGCTACCATGCTGGTTCCCAAGCCTTCATTGTCCGAATTTTTTGTCCTGTTTCCTGCTCTTCTTATTCTCGCCTATTCTTCTCAAAAGCCAAAAGGGCACACTCGACTGGATAAGCGGCAGCAATTAGACGGTCTCTCTGAGCGGCGACACTTTGTCCAATGAAATGCTCGCCCGATTTTGTCGGGGCCACAGTGATGCACGATGTAGACACGCCATTCTTTCCTAATCTTTCAATGCGCTGAACCGTAGCTCAGCAAAGACTTTGTCGA
Organism: Haemaphysalis longicornis; assembly: GCF_048455015.1. Classification (NCBI taxonomy): domain Eukaryota; kingdom Metazoa; phylum Arthropoda; class Arachnida; order Ixodida; family Ixodidae; genus Haemaphysalis; species Haemaphysalis longicornis. The sequence goes on from NW_027526361.1 coordinate 197,880,230, forward strand.
CCTGGGCTTTAAGGTGTCTTAAAGTTGGCTTTACCTCCGAACACAAGTGTATTGCTATGAAGACATTTTTTGGGGCAAAATCAGCCGTCTTGCATAAAAACATGACGGTTCCAGGTCCCTGCTGTTATGAATTTTTTCTATACTGAAAACCGGTTTGTGCGCAGCGGAGGAACCTTCCCCGGAGGCAGTGCGAGAAGATACTAGCAGAAACTACACTTTGGTCTTAGCTATAAGACCGAGGTTCTACACCAGCAGTGACTGTCGTCGATGTCAGCTCTCAAACATCTTTGCTGTTAAAAGCACTGAATATTTACTTAGCCTCACTTTTCTACGTCGAAAGCTTCTGCCCTAAGCGAGAGCGCAAGCCACTGGCCGTATGCGTGTTTGTTCGCTTGGGGGCGTTCTGGAGGGGGATGACGTGAAGGGCAAATCTGTATTTTCAGTTACGGAAACATGAGCCGTTCTTTTATAGGCAGTGGGTATCCATGGAATTACGTGACCGGAAATTTTTTGTTCTTGCTGTGGGACGCGTAGATTGCGAAGTGGGTACGTGTGAAGCACTGTGGCCATCTTAAAAGCACACGCTCCCCGAATTTACAGCGGCAAACGATAACCCCAACCGAGCAGGATTGGAACGATATACCAGTGGCCTGATGTATAGTGCGTCCTGGTAAGCCATTTGTGGCAACAAAGCGATTACTGGCGAAGTAGTTTTCGACAGCAGAGCTTGTTATGCCTTTAGTTCTGCCGTTTAGCGCTGCCAGAAAAAAAATCGGTCAGGTATCTGCTTCTGTATTCGCAAATGTCGACAAAAGACGATAGTCTATGTCCCGATTTGCAAAGTAAATGCCTCCCTTCACTTTCCTGCTCACCTCTCGTGTTTTCCCTCTTGGGTAGCACTCCTCCCACTGTAAACACGCTAAAGTTTTGCTCAAGTCAATTTACACTTACCGCGTCCCAATGCTCCAAGCCGAGTGCCTCGATGCCAGCGCTGCCGTACGGCGGAGGCGCGCATGAATCGAGGCGCCCTACTTCAGCGTTTATAGAACCGCGCTACCCCAGTCCACGTGCGCTCCAAGCAGAACGTGAAAACTATCTAGTGAAACCTTTCGTAACTGTTGCCGCTGGAATTCTCAAAATGCCGCCAGAAGGTATAGTTGTGCGGGTGACAGCAGGAGACACTGTAAATGTTTTTCTGCAGTAGATGTAGTATTTCATTTCCCCAAAATCAAGCATGTATTTTTCTTTTAAAGGAACCCTGTAAATATCCCTCGTGTAATAATTTCCTGTCTTATATTTGAGAATTGTCTTGTTATACTTAAACAACGTTGACAAGTATGAATATGTGAACCGGACTCAGACGTTTAGATTTCGCTGTGACCATATAAAACTATTCCGGAGACTTCGTTTCACTTTGGCCGGGTGGCTGAATCGAGTCACAGGCTGACGGACAGGCAGACAAACACATATACAGACAGGCCAAAATTACTGGGTTTAAGTAGCCTAAGAAAGTCTATCGTCATTAAAAAGGCCGACTAAACAGCAAGAGCGCACGTGGGGAGCACCCATAAGCGTGCGCTTTGTGAGGAGCGCGGGGAGTAGGCCAGCTCGACCTTGGAGAATACTCTGTCCTGCATTTGTGCGTGATCGCTGGCTCTTTCTCCTTGCCAGTTCCCGTACGTTTACGCCTGAAATGCAAAGACACCACGTTCGTGCTACCTACGCCGAGTTCGCGAAGCCGGTTGCCTCGTGGTCTAGCGAGGGCTAACGGGGCCCACTTCTAAAGACTGCGGTGTGAGAGCATGTGAACTACATGTGAGAGGCAACAGCCGGGTCTCCGACGAAGGGAGAGCGGCCGCCAGCTCTGCTGTTTCCCCAGCCTAGCGTGACTAGTTTGAAGGTGCGCCCTTTTTTGCATTCGACGCGCCCGCTAACGCATCGCGAGTGCCATTTGGTATCATCGTTTACTGTTATATTGCACGAAAAACTAAGCCTACATGTACCTCATTTTCCGGTGCGGGTTCACGTTCCTTCAAGCTTAAAATTCCAGTTTGCATGCCTAAGGGGAACTAAGCAAGGTTGTGATGCAGGCGTCTCTGGACAGTAAATGAATTAGTGGTGAATCCGAATAGCTTAAAACTACCGGCACACATATACAGCCAATTGTAGGCTTAGCTGCCATGGCACGTGGCCATTAAAGTAAAAAATGGGAATTGGGTTCCACTTTTTGACGGCGTATCAAAGCTCCCACTTCGTGGCCAAACACTCACCCTCGAGGCTATACGCCGCGAAAAAAAGACCAACCACAGCGACATTTCTAGCTTCACCGATCACGGCTAGGGCATTCTACTCCTACTTTAGGGACCCCGGACGAAATGCCATTGAATCTTAAATCTGATCTATGTTTTTAGCTTTACAGCAGTGGCCATTTTCAGGAACGGAGAAGTCGTACTACATAAGCGACGGTTAGTCGCTGAATAAGGCCGTTAATGTTTTCGCCTTAATAACTGCACAAGTTCACTCCACCATAATTGATGTCTTAGATGCGTCTCTTTGTCGACCTGGCGACATCTTCACACCCTTAAGGTTCTCAAGATAGTCGCAAAAAAATACTCCCGACAGATCAAGACCTCCGCCAGGTTGCTACTAGGCGGGAGTATTGCTTTCGCTGTGTCACACAAGTGACTTGCCTGCGAGTACTGAACCGCAGTGCATATTCGAACAGTTTCGAGTCGGGTTACATGACGATTACAAAGCCAGCCACGGTATCTGGTACCAAGTTTGGCGGCCACTCGTTGGCATTGTCTCTAGCAGGTGCGTTTAAATCGATTAGTAGAAGCGTGGGAACACGGGAGAACTGTGCATTGTTGTTGTGAACGTACTGCAACGGGACGTCGTTTTAGTTAGAACCTCATATTGTCGCCAAGAGTTCACTGTGAAGGGACGCCTGCATCTCATTACAGGAAGCTGTCAAGGCGGATAGAAGCGCTTGAAAGCGTTAAATGCAAGTTCTGTGCTCGTCCGGGACAACAAAATGTGCCCAAGTGTTTAATTAAATGAAATGAGGACGCGCCATTTGTGAGGGCTGGTGAAACAGGTAGGCTTCCATGTCAATTAGGCTCGTTAAGGACCATTACTAAAGTTCGGGTTACGCCCTATTTATATCCGTGTTATCAGGTTCACAGAATGTTAGCTCCCTTTGCTATAGTAACGGTTTGTGGCAGCCACTTAAACTTTCCAGTGATCGTAATTAACACTGTTGGTGATGGGCGGCAACAATGTTTAATTTGTGCGCTTGCTACGGGTTTGTCAAAAATACCAATGACGATGCCCCGCTCGAAAGTGTTGATTGACTATGGGGCTAACCTTGCCGAAGCTATACCCGGGCTATGAGGCGCGTCGTAGTGGAGGGGTCCTGATTAATTTTGACTACCTCGAGACCTCGAATTTTCACCAAAATCTTAACACACGAGTGTTTTTGCTTTAGGCTTACACCAGAAAAACAGCGCCGTGGCCGGCATCAGACCCACGTCCTTGGGATAAAAAGAACAAAAAAGAGCAAGTGAGCCACAGCTGATAGACAGTGCTATGAGCCGGATTGTTGCTGGTGTAAGTAATCTAAACGTTCTTCAATTCTTCATCGCACGCCTCATCTCTATCAATCTGGGTGCAACCTTGTGGGCATGCTTAAAAGAGGACCACAGAAGTGAAAAGAAAGGAGTGAGAATTGCGCGTTTCACGTGGACTTCATATGAATAGAAACCTTTTGTCAAGTGGTTAACTCCACTTCTGTATTGGTTGTAAAGTAGGGGCTGACACTGGCTATTAAATCGGGCAGAAAATCGCAAACAGCTCTCTCAAAACAGCGTTTTTTTCATACAGGCTACGAATTACGCTCAAGACTGAACGGTGCGCAACAAATCTCTAGCCGTGTTGAACACAAGTATGAATACAAAACATGAGATTGTGGAAATTTTTTCTTGTGCTTAACACCGTTTGTACACAAGAACGCGCTCAGTATGTCTCATACAACAATATAATGGTAAAAACATTCAAAGTATTATAGACAATGTTTACCATAGGCTCCCTATAAAAATTTGCGTCAACTTTTGTGCTTTCTCTGTTCAGGCTTTAAAGTTTTACCTGCTTGAAATCTCTCCCTCTGCTCCGCTATCAGCGCGAAGGCAGCCTGTGAGGGCGGTCGCTGGCAGTAAATTGCCATCGAGCTCCACATTGCTTTCAAGGTAGAGTTTCGCAGCCAAAATATACACGATGAATTCATGGTAGTTTAATTACGATGGCACCCTAAATAAGGCCTTTCGTTGACCCACAAAATACGCTCGAGCGAGATTTCGCCTGCTTTTGCGACAAAGCGGTGTTTCTAAACTTCTGGAGAGATGTTCAAGCTTATTTTTTAAGAAGGGCTCTTCTTTTTGCGGCTGCTGTTACTGAAAACAATCGAAGCTTGACTAAAGCCGATCCAGCTTCGCTTGAACACTGAGGCAATCCTGATTCAAAACTTTATACCACCTTCATGCACAATGGACAAACACAACACAGCCTTCAACGGCCTGAGTTAAAAGGCCACGGATATACCGGTTTCTCCTCTCAAAGGCTTTAATGCGAACTCAAGTGCGCCTTCCATTCAAGAGAAGCCTGCATTGAATGACTTGCGCCGTCGCTGTTGGTGTACGGGAAACACGTTGCGTCAAAGCCAACTTTATCCACGGGCTCTAATGACGGCGACGACGACGACGATGATGATTATGAGGATGATTCCCTTCAAGGGTTTGGCACGTATCCACTCGGCGGGATTCTCCAAAGATAAAGAGTTGATTGTGCCGCAGTTCAAGCTTACGGATAAAATTTACGTTCCCTTTCCAATTCCTTTAGCAACACGTCTCGCTTGCCCACGTGTCCATATACCACTGTTTGGTTTATTTATCCCCTTTTTTCTTTTCCATTGCCCCATGTTTCGGTCTGACCGAAATGGTCAACATACCACTGTTTAGTTCCTTTATTTACTTCTTTTTTTTACTCTTCCTCTTATGGGCTTCTCAGGCGGTCAATACAGTCCCAATCACGTCCTAATGTACATCCTGGGGCTGGTCCTCCAGTCCCCCTACTTTATTTTTCCTCTCTCTCTCTCAATCTCCCCCCACCCCCTTCAATTCTGTTTCCTGCTTGGCTGGTTGAGGTGTCGGCGTCACGCCATACATTTACCGGCCACTATCTACCCATCCTCCCGCCCCCAACAATCTCTTTCTTCTTGTTGTTCTCTTAGGGCGAATCTCTCCCTAGCCGTTCGCGCGTTTTGACGCCACAACGATAGCTCTTCCATAGAGAAACAAATACTAGTCAGAAAGGACACTCCCATAGAGCCCTGCGGCAGAATTGACTAGCGCACCAAGCGGGCGAACAAACAACCAACTGGGCACGTTCGGTTTCACTTTCACGAACACCGATTTTAGAGGGTAGTTTCAATGGCTGGAAAACGCTGCTCACGTCGTCGGGCACCGGAACGCAATTCAGATGCTTTAATGCATTGGTTAGTGTTTACTTGAATATATCATTCTCAGGCTTGGTTCTCGCATGGTTTTAAAAGAAAAAAAAATATTTTTTTGAAATGTGAAATTACAATTTACCGTACCTTTTACAGATGGTTACGAATTCTGCCGTGTGTTCACATCTTGTCATGCCACATAAAAGAGACACGTCATAAATGAAGAAATATTAATTGCATGGCACTAAACGGAACAACAAGTTCAAGTTGTCATCATTCTTTGCAATTTACATATAATAATAAACAGTGGACAAAGCACCACAACATAGAGAATACACAGTAGTGGGAGGAAAACACGTTTCCAGGAATGCAAAAATGCACAAGTAAAAGTACCACAACCACACAAAGGATTTATCTTTTATTGCGATTGAAAACGCAGAGAACGCGGAAGAATCAGCCAACTGTAGTTTTACTTGTATCTGCAACACCCTCAGCTTCTGTACGCTGATTGCAGTCATATACAAATATCAATCATTACAAAATCAAGACACCAGGATAGTTGCAAGTGTAAACGACCATAATCTCTGCAAATTATTATTTTTACTGTGGCAATTTGTTCAGTTACGATGTGAAATAAGGGAAACATTTTCGCCCCTTTTACCAAAGATGCTTTGATGGCCGTACTTATTTGTTGAATTCCATTGAGTTCTATTGCCTCTCGCCAACTTCTAATCAGTAGCAGTAACTGAACAGATATCATATTTGTGTGTACATGTACACGCATAAACGTTAAGAGGGAAAAAGGCAAGTTCCTATTGGTTCCTGGCAAGGGTTCAGTTTCCCAAGAAGCCGGGTTAGCTTCCCAAAGTGTTGCCTTCCCACTAAAAGCAAAGGGCCAGGCGGTGACATTTTAGCTATGCGTACACAGTCAAACAACAGGCTCCAGGGTTGATCAAGGCACACGAATTCACGTCTTCTGTAGCCAATGCGAACAGTCTAATGCAAGAAACAGGCAAGCTGTTTACGCTTCTTGTGTATGAGACAAGGGCGACACATTACAGAGTCCAAAGCAACGCGACATTTGTGGGACCACGTGCCGCATTTTTGCCCGTTCGAACACGCAGTCGAGCACAATTTCAACAGTGCCTCACACAACTGCACAATTGAACTTGACATTACTGGGCTTTGGATCTCACAACCAGGCACCAGACAGTGAGGAATGCTACTAGAGCACACTTTACATCAGGCACGTTTCACAATCCGCCATCTGCTATGACAGAGATTAAAAATGTTTGTGCCGCCTATATGCTCGTGGGTTACACCGCATATGTGCCTATACGCTCGCAGATTACACAGCATATGTGCATAGAGCATGACATATACTTTTTATCTGCCTGATTACAACAAGAACATTTATAGTTCAATTTGATTTAAGAGGCACATCATGGCACACTGCATATATTTTGTGAAGCATCAATAAGTCAGCAAGAAGAACTACAGGGAGTCGTTAATACAACTGAATAACTCTGGAAGAGCAGTTGGCACGGCCATTTTTGTGAGTCGTCGGATGGCAGTATCCATGAATTCCTGTGCCATGAAGTGCTTACAGCATGTCTGGTATGACGAATGCAGTTGGCTGGTTGGCTTTGTCTTGATGGCACCTCGTCCAGTGTAGGCCACTCATGCTGTAGACCTGCTTAGGTGATTAAGAAAACAGTACAAAAACTGTTTGCAATGACAGATGCGAACAAAAATACAATGAAAATTACCAGAAATTCTGGTAATAGGACATGCGTCCTATTACCAGAAAAGAAGTTCTCTTATTCTATTTAGCGATCGCGCGGTACCCGCTATTAGCAACACTAAAAATATGCAGGCTTTTTAATTGCGCCACACTGGTTAGGCACATTCCTAATGCAATTGAGCTATTGTTTGGTATAAGGAAAATGATAACGCTGCTCATATAGCCTCGACTGCTTTGTCTGTTTTGTAAAATCAGGACGAACAGCGAGAGGAAAATGAACGTAATGCAAAGCCCAAACACACCTGTGTCGCATGGGCCCGAGAAAGAAACGCATCCCGAGACCGTGCCCCTGCGAGGGTATATTTGGCCGCTGTGTAGGCGCCATGGCACGCAGCAGTGAGCGTCGTATCGATGACCCCTATAGCTCATGGACTGAAAAACATGGCAAGGACACACACAGCTCAGTGAAAAGGTGCAGTACGCGCCATACGTGTTTTATAAAACTAACCAAACTATGAACAAAGGAAAAGGGACAAACACTTTACAAACGGCATATGCGGAACAGTTCTTGCAATGCCTGGGATAACACACCATGTGGAAAGAAGACCCGATTTAAGGTGTCAATTCACTGCATACTCACGCTGCCTCGAGAAAAGCTGGCGCCAAAACGAAGCAACACGCATTCTTGGCGCCGACGAGTAGGTTCGCTTCGTACGGAGGCAGCTGTGTATGCAGGCACGTGTAAAACTTTACGATGAGTGCACGGATGCTATTTGCCCAGATAAGCCAAATAGTGCAGATACGGCTAATTCTTCGCGTGCGTTCGCACGGATGGCTTTGAAGTGAATTTAATAAATAATAGCAGTAAGAGTTGGGCAGGGTTCCAATGGCTAGCCAGTATAATAGAAGGCAGCCTACGGCTCACGTAATTTTTCCGGCCACTTCCGCAACTCGCCGTCGTTTGCGGCACGTGAAATCTACTTGCGACGACGGGAGCGTACCAGTGACACCCCTCAGCGCTTGTGTAAATGGGACAACCTGCCTAAAATATTATTGCGTCCAGTTAAAAAAATGTCTCTTACGCGTTTCCTGGGCGTTTCCTAAGCTCTGATCGTGAAGACGGAGACCTAGCTATGGCTGATTTCACCTAGGCTACGCTGTGCTAGCAGCGTTTGAAGTACACGAAAACGGAAATATGGTACGCCACACCATCACTAAAAGAAGTCTCACCATTCGCTCAGGACGCAAAACCGATGTCGCAGAGAAAGCACTTGGCATTTCTTTCTCCATAAGAGAAGTTAGCAGGAGGCTGCAGAAACGCACGTGCAAACGCTGCCAAAAGAGCCAAAAGCGGCTTGCGCTTGCGGCTTAGCCAGGCTTGCCTCCATATCGTGCATAAACAAGCCACAATAGTGTACATTCACAAATAATCAACCTTTTATATAAACAAAAGTTTAGTCTAATAAGCGACACAATTTTAAATGTATAATATTGTGTATTAACCTAATTGAGATAGCCTTTTTTACCACTCGCGCCAACTGCCCGAAGGATCAAAAGTTTGGTGTTCACGTTACCCTATTTGGCCGAGATTTGCTTGCGTGTCCTCTTCTAAATATATATTTTTTTCTCTATGGCTAATCAGCCTCTTCGCTCGCATCACGCCCCATCACTTATCAGGCCGCTCGCTCTTGTCGGGCAGTTCAGGTTCCAGCGCGGCATAGGTAGAACGCGCATAGTTGGATCCGCGTAAAACTGGCAAACATTGAAGAACCTAAACGTTCTTTATAACCGCAGTTCTGAATAAGTTTTCCAATAAGGCGCACAAACTATTTGCGTTCGGGTTGAGCTCAGCGAAATGAAAAGGTCTAGTTTTTGTCGCCTGATTGTTTTGCGTTTTTGTTTCATCCCCTGCATCCTGATTTTGGCAAAAGTATTTCCTTTTGCTGTGATTGGGCTTTTGTCGTTTTTGTTTTCACGGAGGTCAAACTTACTCGGCACCCCAGTTTCCAGAGGGAAGGGATTGAATATTTTTATTAGAGAAACATAGGGTTACTTCTTCTCACTAATTTGGTTAATTCTTCTGTTCTGCAGAAGATTGTGGCGGGGCTTTCCAACTCACAGAAAGTGTAATACTGCAGATTACAAGTTCCGGCAAATGAGCAACCATCTAAGAAATGCTGGTAGTTTACGAGACACAATTTTTGCACTTCGAAGGCGGTGTCGTCAAACCCTCTTCCAAGAATGCTGGGTTTGTCATTATTCACAATGGCTAAATGTGTGTCTAACTTGGAGTAATCGCGGAAAACGTAAAACTGTAGAATTGATGTGCAGATGGCCACAGTATTGACGGAGTCGAAGCATGGCCATGGTCGTGAGGTACAAATTTGAACCGGCGGTCTTCAGGGCGTGTTATGTATGATGGCTTCGCTTCCTATTCTATGGCAATGTAGACAATTTTCTTGGTTCGCGTTCGTCTCTTACGTGGGTTGGGTGCTTTGTCTTATGGCTATTTTGATCATTCTTCGGTTTTCCTGCTTGTCAGACCACCGCTGTGTACTCTAACAGCTTATATTGGCTCGTCGCTGCTCGTAATATCGACTACACCTTAAGTAGGCTCCTGTGACGACTTACCTTCCCCCTTCTAGGTATTTTGATATTTAGGCATACCTCTTTTATTTTTTCACCTTTTTAGTTCCTTAAGCCTGTCATATTCCGTATGGAAAAACGTCCCCATTACGATGAAACTTTAACCCTGTGTGCGCGAACGCGTCTTTGGTACAACTAACTTATCGCACTATCACAAAAACCTTATTGTGGGGTTCTGTACTCGCGTACATTTTCTCGGCGCAGGATCATATTATAGTAAACTACTGAGAGTATATGTAGGTTTGAACCTCAGGGTAACTCAAGGGTGCAAAGCTGAATCTTCGAAGCGATTGCCGTCGAGTATCCCAATCCTGGCTTTTTTTTTCCGGCAACACAAGTAGTCGCCGTTATCTTCCCTCACACGTATTCCTACACCTCAAAGAACATCATTGGGATCGTCCTGAGCACAATGCCTTTCGCTCTGGACCCATTTTTTGTGTCTGTAGGAACCCTTTATGGCTTCTTTTCTTGAAGAATTTTTGCGCTGCGATTGCCGCGAGCAAAACAGAGAGAAAAAAATTGACATGTCCCAGAGTTGGCAAAATATAAAGTAAATAATAAGTGAGGTATTTACGTCTTTCCGTGGAAATACAACGAAACAATCTGATGTCCTTCCCGTCCTAGGGGAGCAATAAAGATCAGTGTTCACTGCAGACACCTGCTGTTCGCACTTAGGCGTTTGACGATTGTCGTAACAATAAATCTAGAATCATAACGTAAAAAGCGGTTTGTATGCTTTGTACATTCGCCCCGGCTTACAATGCAATAAAAAAGCTTTCAACCAGAAAAGACCCATGTGGCTTTGCAAAGCGCGAAAATGTTTTCAAATAGCAAATCGCACCTGCATTTATTTGCTAAGCAGTCATGACAGCTATGTTAATTAGTGTTAGGGGGACGCTTGTAGCCGTAATCTCTAAATACTGAAGGCACGAAAAGCAAGAAAAGAGGGAGTGGAAATCATGCTCGAGGAGAAGGCACTTACAAACGCAGCAGGAGCGCAGATATCTTGTCAGAAGCCCAGAGGGAGTCGTAAGCCATCAGGGGATATGGCGGACTCCCTATTGTATCGTTAGAATTGGCTCGTCGCAGTACCTTCGGCTTCGACTGCAGCTTGCGTGATTTGCTGTGGGCTTGAGGGACGCGCATGCGAAGGCAAACTTTCTCTTTCTAGTTCTACTGGTTGGGCACATGATCCGCACTTCAATCGCGATTCTCTTTTTGGGGTGTTTACCATGTTATCAACAACCTTGTAAAAAAAGGGGTGGCAAAAAACTGCAGATAACAAGGAAGAACGACGACACAGATGTGCTACGCACACCTATTTACGCGCAGGAAAAATACAGCGTTATATATAGGTTATTACTTGCACACATACGCACAAAAACTAAGGATTAAGAGAATAATACAAGATGCTCTGTACTGACCTAAACAAGACCTGCCCTCCTCCCCTGGCCACATGTAATATATAGAGGGTAAAGGCATTATAAAAACTGAAGATGTCAGCCCCACGAAAGACAGGGTTTGTTACTCCCGATGCTAGTGGATAAGGTCCGCTGAAATGATACTCATTTTAAAAAGAAGCGCTTTTACGGCGTGAGCGATTCATTCAAACATGACACTCTTCTTCAAGTTCACGCGCCATTGCGTCACAATGTTTCCTGAGCATGAATATTTTCTGATATGGCGGGAGTCAGCCATATTCGAGAGACTTAAAAGGCAGATGTAACCTTGCTTCATTTTTGATAGAAAGGTCGTGGGCTGCAAACGATCATTTCTGTCCGATGTACGATTTCCCGCACGTGAACGGTATCTTGTATAAAAAAAGATTGGCAGTCCACGCATTTAAGTACCATGCTTTTTTTCAGAAGCATCTGCGTTTCTTTGAAAGTAAACACAAGACAAGGTATCGTGGATTTGAGTAGCCGGCATGTTCTCTGCTACCGAGTGCCCCAAGAAATACGAAAACACTACTTTAGGTTCTTGATCCACGAGGACGTAGATGGGACCGCAGCGGGAATTTTCAGGATTAACAAAATAGTCTCACTCGTTGCGATAAAACTAACCAAGGGATACGGTCTAAAGATAGTAGAAGCCTATACTCCAAATCTAGCTACGATGATGAAGCCGCAAGCAGGTCTTACAAGAAGTTCGGGAATGTCGAAATTTCGATGAGTACGAAGTGGTAAGAAAGTCAGTTGGAAACTTTGGAACAGGCAAGTCGCATTGGCCGACAAGTTCAAGTGGTTATACTTGCGAAGAGCGCGTGATGAGGTTGATGAAACGACGGAATACTGAATTGAAAGGAACAGGACCTAGCCATAGAATAAAAAGAAAATTGACTTCATTATGAGTGGCAATCTATACTCTCAGCAAAACTTAGAGGTGCAAGGCAACACCACGAGCAGTTATCACAGGATCATAAGTGTCAGAGTAAGACTGGCTTTCAAAACGACAACAAAGACGCTAGCCAAATCTAGAAGACTCAAAATGGCGTCACAGCCACAACGGAGGAGCTGAAAAACCTTTCAGAACTAATTTGTGCTGAAACTGGATGCAGCAAAAGAGGCGTGGGCATATAAATTGACACCGTTAAGACTGTAACTTCATGGTAAGCCGTAACTGTAGAATCAGAATACGAAGGAACGTAATAAAAAACAAATGAACCTTAACCTGTTCGGGATGGTGGATCACACTTATTTGGTGTACCTATCCAATTTGAGTGGGCGAAGAAAGGCATTTGTTTTTTCCACATGACAATAATTTAGGAAACGCCAAAGAGAAGAGGAAGGTTACTAGCCAATAAGAATCTCGTTACTGGCAACGGGTTGAAAGTACACACTCAGAGGCGAACAAGGCGACATTACGCGCCGGGTGGATGAGATCGCAAAAGGAGCGGAACGATCGAAGATCAGACTCTACGCTTGTGATTTATCGCTACGAATGTAAGAGCAAGTGCAAACGGCATTTAAGGGCGCAAAAAAGCGAAAGCTGACGACGGTGAACCCTTGAATCAACTAAACCAGGGAAAATGTACTATAAAGCTTCGAATAGCTATTTTCAGAATTCATATGGAATTTAAGGGTATTCATTAGATAAAAAAGCTTTAATCTGATTTGTCTAATTGTAGCGTTTAACGCGCCGACGCAGAGCAGGTGATGAGGCGCGCCATAGTAAAGGGCTCCGGATTACTTTTGACCACCTGGGGATCTTTAACGTGCGCCGAAATCTCGTACAAGCGGCCATTTCTTGCTTTTCGCCTCCCTCAGAAAAGCGGATGCCACCGCCGGGAATCGAACCCGCTTCCTCGTGCTCAGCAGCACAAGGCCTTAGCCACTGAGCCTCCGCGGTCGTTCTTAAATCGGATTTCCAAGGAGGAGGTGCCAAAAAGCTTATTATTACAGACCCGTTAGCCAACTCTCGGTTGTATGCAAGCTGTCTAACTAGGTGATATTCGCCTTCTTAAGGGGCTGCATAGATTTTCGACAACGGAAAGGGGCTGCGTTTAGATAAGGATCACATCCATGTCATCAATTAGGGCATAGTAAAAGCCCCTTTACATAGGATTTAGAGGCTACGAACGAGCGTTTTACTGAGTATACGCAGGTCCGGTACTGGAGGTACTGAAAGAACAAGAAACAGAGGAGTATTTGAAGAGACTCTTAGATGGAATATATAAGGAACACACGGGCAAGATAATCCTCAACAAGATGACCGAAAACTTCTCGAGCAGAAATGGACGAAGATAAGAAGACACTATTCCAGCAAACGTATTGATAGCCTGTCAGCAATGGGTACTCGGTTAGCGTGACTGGGATAAAGCAGGATCACGAATCAAAGGGAATTGCTTGAGACGTTTTAGGGTTGCAAACAACCGGGAACAGTCGAGTGAGGCAGAGGAACACCTGCCAAAGATAATTCAGAACCTCAGATCGAGCATCTTAGCCATAGTGTATCTTAAATACCACTAAATGTAAAATAGTGTCACAGAGACATGTTAAACACAACCTTCTACTGTCCGCGGAACAAAACAATAAAGCATTTAGAGGAATATGACAAACTTGGATAAGTTGTGAGGCTTATTCAAACCCCGTGAAATAAATCTATTATAGAATAGGTATGAGCTCAGATGAACACGGCAAGCTCCCGAAAATAACAAAATATACGCTACACCAGTCACGTAAAATATGACATACAAGCAATGCATACGGCCACTGGTGACAGATGCGGTGGAGACTTGGGGCGTTACTACACTGCAAACACTATTTAGGTAGGCTGAACAAGCCGTAGAACAAAGGATGGTGAAACTTACGTTTAAACACAGAAAACCAGCGCCCCGCAGCAGGGAATAACCTTGGGCGGAAGATATTGCTCAAATAAGAAAAAGAACTAAACTAGGCCAGACCATGTAGGGAGAAAAAGATGACAATCGTTGGACCACCGCAGGAAAAAGTGGCTACCCAGTGGCGGAAGTAGAAGGAGGGCAGTCTTTTACCTCTGTCGAAGGAGTTAAAAGAAATTGCGGCGAAAAAGTGACAGGGCAGAAACGGTTGGAAGTCTCTAAGGTAGGCCATGGTCCTGCAGTGTACTTAAGTATGATAATGACGACGATGGAGATCTCGATGCCCTTGCACGGGCTCTTCAGCTCATGCGGCAAGGGAGACACAATAGGCGTGTTATACTCTCAGGTCATAAGCTGTAGAGTGTGTGGCAAATTTTGTAACTAAGCTACCTTGGGTATCGTATCCTTTCGTGTGTGCTCGTTTGCATCCGGCAGTTTTTCTTTCGCGTTGTCCGATGAGCCTCAAGATGCATATGGCCAATGAGAAAATTTTCTGAAGTTCTAACAAGGCTATTGTAAGGCCAAAATATGCGTTGTGTTCGGGACGTGTGAAAAAGACCGGTCATCTGTGCCATTGTTCTTCGTAGTTGAAGCAATACATGCAAGCAGCGATGTAATAGGCGTCGATCTTCCAAGCTTGATTGCGGCCTCTAAAATGTACACATAACCCATTGCACTTGTAGTTCGTTTGCTGAACAGGGTTCCTATCCTAAAGTAAGGTTGTACTGCATTAAAAGAAGGCATCGTGGATTCTAATTCCACTACTGCAGCATGAGTTTTATATCATCAGCAAGCAACCAATGTATATTTAGCTTACTCCCTGAAACACATTCATGCCTGCAAAATAAATTTAACTTCCTTCTATCGCAAACGAGCTCTAAATTGACGCTGTCAGTATTTTTTTTCGTGTCAAAACCATCAAAAAGCGCAACCGTTGAAAAAACGTGGCACTAACAAAGGGAACACAGGACGAGCCCTTACTCACAATTGAAGTTTAATCAGAAAAGACGAAGTACATATCCTATTCTAGTCACCATGCCACGCATGCGTCTCCAATAGTCAGACGGAAACAACCCAAAAACCAC
Source organism: Haemaphysalis longicornis (assembly GCF_048455015.1). NCBI lineage: Eukaryota > Metazoa > Arthropoda > Arachnida > Ixodida > Ixodidae > Haemaphysalis > Haemaphysalis longicornis. Next base: position 197,895,547 of record NW_027526361.1, read on the forward strand.
AAACAACAATAAAAAAACCCCAAAACCAAGAAACAACAACTACATCATCAACTGCCAGGGGGTGTGTAACTCAAGTACTACTAAGATACGCCATCTCTTTGATGTGTAAGGCAACAGAAGCCTGACTGCCACAAATGTCTCCTCTCTGGCTTATCTGGACCGCGACAGCTGTTTCCCTCGTCATCTGGCGCGCATCTGTGAACCAGATGATGGGAAAAATAGCTTAGGCGTTGCAGATAAGCCAGAGATGAGGCGTTTGTGTCTATCATGCTTCTGTTGTCTTATACGCCAAAGAGATTGCGTATCTTAGTAGTAATTGAGTTGCACACCTTGTGGCAGTTGATGATGTAGTGGTTTTGCGTTTGTTTTTGTGGGTTTTGTATTGTTTTTTCTGGTTTTTGGGTTGCTTCCATCTGGTTATTGCAAACGCATGCGTGTTATGATGACTGGAAGATATATGTTTTTCGTCTTTTGAGAACAAACTTAAGTTTTGAGTAAGCGATCGTCCTGTGTTTCTTTTGTTTGTGCCGCGTTTTTTAGTGTTGCGCTTTTTGAACGTTTCGATATGCAATTTCACCTACTACCCACTGCGTCATTCTGCTGCGTGAATTTTTTTAATGCGCTGTGCCTAACCACTAGATTCTGCCTGTGCAGAACGGAGAGCTTCGTGGTGTTCTATTTTGTTTTCCAATGTAGGAAGCTCGCGTGAGCAAACACTTTAAAAGCAAACGGGGCCTCCAATGCTTAATTAGCAACTTTGCACAGTGACGCCGGCACTTTCCTGCTACCACGCCAGATTGACCTCAGGCACACCATGAATGCCAAGTCTTTGGTGTCACCGAGCCAGAGCGTAACCCAACAAGATTAGGGATTTCCTGCCCTCCCTGTTTCTGGAGCCGGCGTCCACTGGTCTACGGCCCTGCCCTGCCCTGCCCTCTTCGAAGCGGTAACTTTTTGATTACAATCGCACTTACGCACACTTACATCGTCTAGCGGTGCAATTAAACAACCTTATTAAATGCTTTTAAGACTAGGAAATCCCTAGTTTCATGGCTTAAAATTAGATATCCTTTCGTCACGGAAGGCAATGTTTATCGTCGATCATCCGACAGTAATATGAAGTGCTAACCGAAACTAGGTTAACGGATCAGGTTTCGGTCTACTAGAACATACCTCAAATTGCAACGGCAGGTGTTTTCAGCAAAAAGGGATGAGACATGTGGCAGGGCCGCCACTGTTTCTGAACGCGAGGCGCCGTTACCGTTGTCGGATATTTAATCTATACTTTAAGTTTCACGGTTGATATTGTATGGCTGTTATAAGCAAGACATGTTGGTTATAATTCATACACTTTAATAAAGCCTTATTTAAAATAAAATTGCACGGTTGGAGCTTACCAAAGATATGAGCAAAAAAATGACAAGAGGATGTAGATGCGCCAGAAGATGCTTTAGCATAGAAGATTTCAATGGAGCAGGCAGTTCTGCACCTGCACTCTATTTATATCGGCATAATGCCCATTTTACGAATGGTATTCGCAAAAGACGGGTTAAGGTCTAGCCGTCGCATTTGTATTCTCATCCTGACGAATCTCGATGTCAAGGTTGCAGCGGTATATTTGTAGGCGTTACTTTTTCAATCAAAGCCTAAATAGACTGGATTGTGTTGCGGAAACTCGTGGCTTTCTTCCTGCAGAACAAGCGCCTTAAAAAATGAGTGAAGCTCACGCTAATAGGCAAGACTTGATGGTACCGAAGCTTTACGCATCCTTCACGACCATTACGATGGTTTCAGTGCACCATTTCAGCCAATTTACTTCTTCGCTGCCGCAACGACCTCTACTCTATCAATGTTGCTATAAATGTGAGCTTTCTTGGAGTCTTTGTCGTTTCGAGCAAGTGTTGCCACGATGACGGCGAAGGCTTGAGTTTTTTTGGTATATCTTGGCCCCTGTCACTAAGTGGGTATGCTTGGCTTGCCAAACGTGCGCCGAGACACGGAGTGGTCGCCGCGAGGGGTGCACACACGCGAGGTTGCCATTTTGTTTGTTTTTTTAAGTGCCGCCCGGTCCCCGTGAGGCGAGGGCTCACGTGAGCTCGGAAACTGCGGACATCAAACACCTATGATTGCAGAAGGATCAACATTTGGGCGAGTTGGTACTGGTTATGTATCATGTTGATGAAACAGCGTAAAAAACGGGGACACTAGGAGAGAAAGACGGCGTCGTCCTGTCGTCTTTCTCTCCTAGTCTTTCTCTCCTAGTTTTTTGCGCTGTTTCATCAAGATGATACACCTATGATTTTCTGAACTGCCTCGCATTAAAGAAAAAACACTTCTCGTGGTTGCAATCGAGCCTAGGTTCTTTACGTTAGGAAGTGATGAGCGGCTAATTGGAAAATGGGTGTGCTGCCGACTCGTGTCCCTGTTACCGCAGCGCCGTTGGCATGGACGCCGCCGTTGAAAGGCCGCGCCGCCTGTCGGGTGATGGGCGACTGATTTGTAAGATGCTGAGAACTAAAGCGTGACAGTAGACACGCCAGCGGAGAATCTGTATGTAATTCGGGGATTTTTTATGTGATGAGGGGTGATTCTTTATATGGCATTTTTGGTATGGTTTTCTTTTAAGAGCGCTTTCAGGGTCAGCTAAGTGGGTTGGGTTCAGTTTGGTTTGGCTTAGGTAAGGAGTTGGTTTGGGGTTAATTGGTTATAGGTTACGCGCAGCTTCATCAATCACTACAAAGAAGCCGTGAACTCTTAGCGGCAGCGGTTCGCGAAAATGTTTCATTTAAACAATAAACAGGGATACTGAAGCCGCAAACCAACACACGCACGTTAGCAGAAAGTCAAGTACTCGCAATCGAAGATGAGCCGACACAGCCGGCCAGGATGGAAATCGGTCGTGATGCATATTTTCCCCCACCCAAGCGGAAATCTTCACAAATCTTCAACAGACGAAGAATACAACATGAAATAAAAAGACAGCTCAGGGTTAACCTCGATAAACGCTTTGAGGCCATCATCGAGGAGATAGCAACAAAATTACCAATTTTGCGGCAAGCATCCACACACAAATTGGAACTGTGAATACGAGAATCACCAAGCTAGAAACCACATGGTGTACAGTGCAACGACCCCAGGCGTACAGGCAACACTCACATAGTCGGGGAGCACAACTAGAAGCGAAACCAGTTAGTACAGGTCCATTGCCAACTGCACAACCAGTATGTAATCCGGGAGTGAGACTGCAGAGGGTACCAACGGAAGAGACATAACCTACAGATATACATTGGCCAAATGGAGACAGCAAAAAATCCGACGTCACCGCAATACAAGAAACGGGCGGGATTGCAAAGCTTTCGGGATATGGGACATGCGTCACACCAGCAAATACCGGCAAACTACCGGTAGACACCACCGGTAGAAACGGTAAGTTGCATCTTTGGAAGCGTCTATTGCATCCCGCAGTTCGGGTGAAACCAGCCTGCCCGAGAATAGCTTACAGGGTACAAATGACCAACAGCAGCAGATTACATCCCGTTGTGATAGTGCAGAAAATAGGATGCGCCGCTGTAATCTTCTGTTTTTCGCTATCGAAGATGATGTTAATGAAGATTGGGAAGCTTCGGAGAAAAATACTTATTGAATTTTGCGAAAAAATCTTCAAATCTCCCTCAGAAGTCGGCAGTTTGAACACGTTCACCGCCTTGGCCGGTTTTCCCCAGATAAGTGCCGGCCAATAATTGCAAAATTCGTTCTGTTTAAAGACAAACAAATCGTACAAGCATCCACACAAAAAACTTAAAGATACAGAGTATTCTATTCATCAGGATTTTTTTGTTTCAACGCGCGAAGCCCTCAAAAAGTTGATCGAGTTTGCAAAACCAAGCAAGCAGACATTTACATTGCGAGTAGACATGTTAGATATGAATGGCAAGACATACGTTTAGGACAGTTCTACAAAATCGGTTGTTCTTTCTCAGAGCTAGCTAAATAAGAAAGCAGGCAAAAATAAACTTCCGAAGCAACAATGACCACGTTCCTCGCACTCGGTCCGACCGCTAACAGTGACGTTGACTAACATCCGTACCCGGTTGCCGAAACGTGAAAATATCTCTTCGTTCGTGAACGATAGCAATACGGGCATTGCTGTCCTACCTGAGACATGGCTCCACCCAAATATTCACGATGCAGAAGTTTTTTCGGCCGTGAATAGTTTCAGTATTTATCGGTGTGACAGGTCTGAACGTAAGGGGGGCGGTGTTTTTATCGCTAAAAAGAAAACTCTATCATGGTTTTTGATTGATAAACTCTCACCACTCGAAATATTTTGGGCCGCCTGCTTTTCTGCTTCCTCAAAAATACTGAAAGGCGCTTGCTACAGGCCACCCGATGCCGGTCCATGCTTTAGCGATGAACTTAGAAAGAGTATAGCGGCCGCTGTGCAAAGCTACCAGTGTGAAAACGTTTACCTCCTCGGCCACTTTAACTTTCCCGATGTTGATTGGCCGTCTCTTTCTTCGCCTAGTCGCGCTTCTGAAGACTATAAACATGATTTGCCAAATAATATATCTTTCAATATAAGACTATTCGCTGACGATTGTATAATATATCGAGCTATTAAAAATGATGGCGACCACCTTACCTTACAAACAGACCTCAACCTAATTAGCGACTAATGTGACGTGGGGCAGATGTCTCTTAACGCTTCGAAGTGCCGTGCTATGACCTTCAGTCGTAAACACAATAACTCCAATTATTCCTACTCTATAAAAATGACGCAATAGTTCACTGCTCTTCTTACAAATACTTAGGCATCAATCTAACAAGCAATCTTTCATGGTCGGCACACATTAGGGGTATTTGCGCGAAAGCCTCAAAAACATTACGTTATCTCCGTCGACATCTACGAAACTCTCCAACAAGCATTCGTAAACGGGCCTATTTCACTTATGTACGCCCCCAGCTGGAATTTGCATCTTCAGTCTGGCCCCCTTATCAAGATTACCTAATCACAATGATAGAGTCTATACAAAGCGGAGCAGCCCGGTATATATCTCGCAGCGTAACAGCATTAAAATAAGAACGTTCAATTTCGCCATTGCAAGTTCGCGGATCAGTGGTACTGTTATGTTTGCTACATAAATATATCCACAACACAAGAGTGTCTACGTTACCCCTAACAGCACCATTGCGCATGTCGCGACGCCTGCACAATCACCTTAGCTTTGCTCGCATCTACGGCAAAACGAAGGCATTCAACTTATCAGCGCTTCCAATGGCCATATCATTGTGGAACCATCTTCCCGACTGCATCGTCTCTATCACCGATTGATTTTCATTTCGCGAACATCTGTGTAACCATTTTTAATCGCAATAATGTCACTTTAGTTTCACTGATGTTTGCAGCTGCAGCTGTGTGGACTTGCCTAGTTTCACGTTTCTCTTTGGTTCTCTTTAGTTTTCGTTTTATTCACCGTGGTCTTGCAATTTATGTTGATGCGTTTCTTCGTACGACTGGCAGTATGTATTTTTGAATAGTGCGTGTGTTTGCATAATGCACACCTGGGCCTTCCGATTTTTTTTTACTGGGCTTTACCTCTGATGTTTGCTCACGTTTTTGCCACTCAGTCGCACTGCCGTTGCTGCTCACTTTAATTCTACACATTGGCCTTCCGAATGTTTTTGCTGTGCTTCTTTCATGTATCCTGAATTTCTTGTTATCCAAGCTTGCTGCATATCGGCAAACCTTCGCGTTATTATATTTGTTTAAGTGTCTGTTACTACTCATGTTTTGTCAGGAGATTGTGTTACTTTCTATGTATTCCTTGTTGTTGATGACCGCCGTATTACTCTTTGAATTTTGTACCCCCCTTACTCAATGCTCTCATTGAGCTTGTAAGGTATCATCAATAAATAAATAAATACGAGTCGTCCAGCGCAACAACAAAATCGAAATGGTGGATCACATCCTTCTAGAAATGGTCGGAGGCCAGAACACGGCAACAAATACTGTATATATCTACTAAATGTATACAGAAATGCAAGACAACAGCAAAAACTCATTAAATTTCATGGCCACGCTCACCACCTCCAGGGACAACCCCCTACTAATTATTGGCGACTTCGATGCTCTGCACGCCGCTTGGGGTTACGATAAGGAAACTTTTAAAAATAGAAATCTTTAGGACGACATACATCATTTAAACCGCACACTCATCAGTGCTTTTATCTACCCGGTGCGAACCGGAAATAGCGTGTCCGGAGAAAGTACACCGGGTCTATGGCAAACCAAAAACACCACAAACACTCACTCGGCCAATCTACAAGGACTTAGCAGTGATCATTACCCAGTCGCAACAACACTAACAACCACCGCAAGTAACGTAAAAGCAAGAACCCCCAGAATTACCGATTGCGATCAGTTTCGACAGCTTCGCAACTATGGAAGGGAGACCGTCAATATAATAACGGACATGTAGAACTGGGAGCGCGAAATTATTGAGACGCCAACACCACGAGAAAAAATATTCCCAGGGGAAAGGTGCAACACAAAGATGTGGATGCGGGAGTCGCTCAAATTTGGCTCGCAAAAAATAGTTCAATACAGGCTCGAAACGCAGAAACACGTCCATATTCTGCGTAGGAGAATAGCAAACCTTGATAAGGATATCCAAGATTATTCCAAACAACTGGCCAATGAGTCCTGCAACTCACTGAGTGAAGCAATGGATCGACACATTGATTATAAATAAAACGTGACACCTCCTTTGTTATCTCGACGATCCAGAGAAAAATAGAACTATCCAAAAACACAATCTTGCAAATCTTATACATACTACCCCGGCTCAGAGCAACACTTATTCACGGACTACGTCATAAATACCTGAATGCACAGCTACCCAAACACCAGGCACCCTAAGCTGGAGTTGATAACCAAGAGTTGGACGCCTTTATAAAGCTGGCAGATGTTAATTACGCAATACAAACCTTTTGCGCCAACTCTGCACGTGGATCGGATCGCACCACAAATACAATTACCCATAATATAGTCAGCAGCTCGGTGGAGCTTGAGATAATACTCCAAGTAATCCTGAGAAAATGGAAAGATACTAAGCCAGTGGAAGGCAGGCAAAATCAAACTAATCCCACAACTAGGAAAGAAACTCAATCTGGAAAATATTACGCCAATTTACTCCCGTCATGCCTAGGAAAGTTTCTGTAACACGTCATGCTCAACAGACTCAATCAATCCAGGGAAGAAAACAATGTATACTCTGCCCTCCACCCCCCCGTGGTGGGCTTCAGAGAAAAATTCTCCACTCAAGACACCATGCTCGGATTAAAGAAGCAGATTCTCGAGAGACGCGGCGGTTCCCCCGTGGACACAAGAGCCATACTTGTGTTAGTTCTAGCCAAAGCATTTGATTCCGTGAGGGAGGACGCTATTCCCAAAATCGCCAAAATATAGCGGTAGGAACAGGAACATATTATTATATTATATTTAAGTTTTTTTTTCGAAGTTTAAAATAATATCGAGAGCAATCGAAACGCATACATACCCGGGAAATGGCAAACAGTTACACATTGATATATGAGCATGTTCGCAAAGGGAAAATTTATTATGGACAAATTTGGTTTTACAAGGGGCGCACAATTACAGAAAACGGCAGGGCAATGGTGTCAGCATATATGTCGAAAAACTTTTCCCTTGCGAAATATATGAACATATAAGTACCGGGCAGGCTGAAAATCAAAATGATTATTTTGAAAAAAAGCGTATCTGTATATATAGTAGCTGCAGAAAAACTGAGATTCACTGAAATTGATCTGCACTAGCAGTAATGGGTCCGCTCATCTCCCTTTTACTGCCGTTCTTAGTTTAAACGTCAACTTTAAACGGAACATTTGGCCAATCAAAGAACGGTACAAAATGCAGAAAGCAACCAGTGTAAAATGAGGAGATCGGTCCTTCTCTGAAGCTAGACAAGCGGGGGACGGGAACGGCGAGTTTTGAACTAAATATGGTATACGGTAAATGGGCGGCTTGCGAATCACGGGGGAACTCGCGGTTGCTGAAAACGACTCAGAGGACTCAAACGAACTGCAAAAAAAAACCGTCACGTCGTTCTGCTAGGCGGGCGAGGCACGCTTGCGGGCACAATATGCAGAGAATTCGAGCTGTGAAGTGTGATTACCGCGGGAGCCACATGGTAGGCTATGACACTTATCAAAGGAACTACTATAATTTGTGTTGGCCACATTGCGTGATTTCTGGGAATTAGAAGGCAAGGAAAATAGTAGAGAAAGCGCTATACAACATAACACTGTGGGCATTTACAGTTTTTGTTGTAGACTACACAGTGTGATTAGGGACTCGCACCAAACGAAACCATCCGCAAGTAAGCCTTGTCCCATTACGTCGGCCGAGAATCCGTTCCCCTGTGTATACACGCCCGCCACTTATTGTACTCACCAAGCGTGACCTACTTTTTCACTCCGAACACACCTTTCGTTTTTGTGAAGAAATGCTAAATCAAACCCGCTGCTCCTCTTCAGTAGTCTAAAGGGTAGAATAACGGGTATTCGCATGATCGAACGGGGTTTCAGCCCCAGCAGTGCAGAACCTTTCGCATGAACCTTGCTTTTTGTTGCTATAAGGTGATCGCTTGGTTCAATTAAATGCATTATTTAGGAAATAAGGGTGGTTGGGTAACTTTTAGGCCGGTGTGATGCAGGTTGTGTTTGTGCTGCGGAGGATAAATTTGAACTGGCGGAGAAGAAGTGAGGCTGGTTGGCGTCAGACAAGGACAGCGTTTATTTACGGGACAAATAAATACAAAATAAATAAATCAACATTAACCTAATCAAGTCAAGAGTCCTTCCGTCAGAACAGTTCACGCTCACGTGTGACAGTCGATGGTTTCGGTGCTCGGGAGCGGTGCGCTGGCCCGGTGCCCTTGCCGTTGTCGCTGTATTTCCATTGAAGACGCGGCACTGTTGCCCCTGCGCTCGTTGGTCACCGAAGAGCTCTACCACGGCCGCTGGATGAAAGGCGCACTGACACCTTGCGTGCGCTCTCATCCAGCGGCCGTGGCTCTACGTTGAGGACGCTCGAGGCCTTGCTGGTCTCTGAGATCATGAAGGAGCTGTGGCTAAAAGCGGAGGTACCCTGGACGTTGGCGCCAAGCCGGAAACTCCCGAACACCTTGTTCCTTGTGACACTCGAGCGGCTTGAAGACGCTGCTTCCTGCTCCCAGAAGAGGGCTGGCTTGAGGTCGCTGTAGATGTGCCGTGAGTCTTTCGGGACAGGACCAGGATGTGGCTCGGCCTTGAGGTCTCCTGGGCGCTGTCGCCCAGCGGAGAACTCGCCGATCACAACGCGTTCGGATGATTGGTTGGTTGGTTGGTTGACTCAGACCATGGCACATATACCCACCTGGGAGATTGGCAAAAAATATTCGTACCTAATCAGTATGAGATCTATATTATTTTAGATCTCAAAATTTAGAAAAGGAAATACAGAACCTGAATACGCTCTGTAAAGAAAAGATTGAAGTCACGTGGCAGTTTTGTGCAATCCCACCCTACTCAGTCCCTGGGTCCCTATCCTCGTCTTCGTACATTATATAATTATTCACCATTCTTTTTGCCTAATGTTGCAATGTTGTCTTGCATGGTTTTTTTTTCGCAGCGGCCAAGCCTCCTCCGGGCCGTGCTGCACCGCCTTTTACCAGGAAGGCCTTGTTAATCTCCTGTGGAACGTCGTGTTGAAATTTTGCGGCCGCGCCTGCCACCGCTTGACAAGACTCTTAGACATCACTCTCCGAAACTTGTTCCGCTCGCTCCCGAAAAGCCACCTGTTCACTGCCGTTAGTACCTTTACCACTCAAGGCTGCTGGTTTTGCGTGTGCGGCAGTGGCCTAGTTTCTTCCGGGGCGTGCAGCACCACCTGTTGTCAGGAACGCCCTGTCATCTGCCGTAGAGCTATGTGCCCGTGCCCGTCACCTCTTCACCAGGCCCTTAGACACCAGCCTCCGAAGGTCGTTCAGCTTGCTTACCGTCGGGAGAAGGATCATAATATTCTGCGAATATACGTTCTGTAGAACGCTGTGGCCGACCCCGGAAACTCTTGTCGGCCCCTGTACAGTCCCGTCCGAGCTTCTTCTGCCAGCTACCCATCGCCAATTCACTGTGCACGCTGCGTGGTCCCTTCGCCGACCCTTCTTCTGACCCTCTTGCCAATCTCCTGTTTCGCTTCACTTCCATTTTCTGGCGCTCGATCCGAGGTTCCGGCCACCATCTTTCGACATTTATTGGTACGCGATGTCCGGCTCACGCGTCTCTGCTGGTGCAACTTCAACTATTTGAGGGCCCTTATTTTGTCTAAGACCGCAAAACGCGTGCTCGAAACAAATTTGAGCTTTCAGTGTTATTCTAGAGCGTAAGAGCTCAGCCCTATGATATCGGTAGTTCTGAAAGCTGTACGGGCGAAACAAGGAAATAAGGCAATTACGCCATGCCAAGGTGGCTGACACTTTACAGAAGTATAGCACCCTGAGGTACCGTACAGGTACGAGGCGAAGTACTGCTTAGTACTGCGAAGAAATGCGTGAACTTGCAGTGCGCTTGGAACGTTGCCACGACAGCCCCCTCAGGAAAGGGGTGCCGCTCCAAGTGCATTGCACGTTTACTCTTTGCGACGAAGCGTTCCCGGACCACAGTCCGTCGCACTACGCACAACTCAATCTGAGATGACCAGAAAACCCTTGGCATCTTTTGCAATTACACGTCTTTAGTGCTTTCAATATACTCGCGCTGAAGGTATTGGACTGTTTCTTAGCTTAATACTCGTACGCAAGATGGCAGCACACGTCTTAATGAAGTAGTTTGCCCACGTAGCAAACGCTCAGTTGTTTTTGGACAGCGAGGTGAAAGATTTGTTGACAACTATCCGCATACAGCTCCTCTCTAAAATCCCGAAGTTTGAGCTGTATAAAAATACAGCATGTCATGCAAACCCCGGGTAAGAGTTGGCTATAATACCTTCAACATCTTGACGATGGTAATTTTGGGACTCGCACTGAGGGATGACGAACACTGGGATTTAGGTGTATACCGCTGGCGTGGTGAAATAGGTTGTTTAGCTGTAGCGCATACACATATTCAGGTAAGAGCTGTTCTGCGAATTAATAAATTTGAGACTCACCCTGAAGAAAGGGGTATCCGCGAGATATGATTTTAATACCGCAAATGCGATAAAAAGCGATCTCTCGAAGTATCAACGCGCAGTAGTGGCATCATGCGCCCGTAATGGCTTTTTCCAGTTCAAGAAAGAACTAGATCTGCATCCACGTACTACAGTCAGCCAGCAATGATTCAATATACTCTCCTACCTTAAGCATGATTGCTAAGAATAGGTGTTGAACGTGGGATTGTGAAAGAGTAATATAGACTTTCGCTGCCCATTACGGGGGGCAAGTGACCATATACCCTCAAACGAAGCTTTACTAATTGCACCAGCTATAACTTTTCGTCTCTTGTTCCCTCAGCTTGTTTATTTCGGGAGAAAGAAAACAAAAATTGCAATGACCTCTAAAATCTGTGTGTATTTGAATTAGTTTACGATATATTGTTGATTCCGACAAACAAATGACTGTGGCCACATTTGTGTGGCAGCGCTTGCAAAAGAAGGATACGTTTTCTCTGTCAAACTAAGCAGTCAATGCCACAAAACGCAACTTTCACCTCAGTTGTCTGTTTGTGTATTCTTTACTCCATTCGTGTTCATGCGGATCTCCGTTTTCCCACCGCATTGCACAGGTCACTTTGTTCGCGCGAATGTATAATTTCTGGTATTACTGGCGCTAAACCTCAGTGAGTGGCCGCCGCCGCTTGAACAGTCGTCGAAAGCAATTTTTTGAACAGAGGGCACAAAATTGGGTGTGACACTAATTTTTCTGGATTACCCCTTGGCGGTGATAAGCAACGCTATTAGCATTTTGTCCAGCGAGTGAACAGTGCTTCAAGCTGCCGTCTCGTTAATTCGGGACAATTATTATCAATCGTGGTCCGCTTGTATTCTTTATCTTTGCTCGCTTGAAGTTCCTTACAGAGCCGTGCGGGCCATTGTGACAACCACAGCGCCTTTGTCCTAATGACTTTGGCTTTTCAGCAGCGCTGAGATGTCCCGTTGTAGAACAGCTCGAGTATCTGAAGTGTTCAATTGTTTCACAAATAGAATACACACTCCGACACACATTGTCGACGTATTGTCTTAAGTTCGTGTATAGCAGCTGGAAAGAAGACGTGCACGTTTAGGAAGCTAACGTCTGTTTATTGTTCGTTTAATTTCGCTCGTTTGTAGAATACGCGATACTTTTTGGGACCACAAAGTTCCACCTGCATATTATAAATGACAGGCTGCTTCCGGGCTAGTTGGTACATTACTTCTTATAAATTACCGGGCTAAATTAACACTCATGAAGACGAAGGATGGCGAAACGCACGATGCACACTTACGAAAGTGCAACTATCAACTGGCTTTTTATTTTCCGACCCATTCGGAAAATATTGGAAACATAAACATAGAAACAGCAACATTCAAAACCACCACACGAAACCCTATCTGTGTTAATTTCATGATGGTTGGTATCGACACCTTTTTATCTCGCAATCTCACTCAGAGCTGGCCACGTGCGTCCGTCTTCCCCTCTCTGTCGCTCAATGTCACACGGGGAACGCCTTTCCGCAGAAGGTGAAGTTCCTTGTTTTTTAGAAGCACCGATTGCTGGCTAACGCATGCGCCACGGCTCCCCGATGCCATACTGAACCCTTCAATAACCTCCCTGGTTGTTCTGGTGTTGGAGCGTGCCAATACTGTTGTTTCATTGAACTGGGGTTCGCATTTGGCTTTTTTTGGAGTGATCGGCCAAATGACCAGGCGCTTGTAACTTGGTGCACGCGTTCTTATGCTCTTGCAGCCGCTCGTTGAGGCACTTTCCAGTCTGTCCTATATAGGACCTCCCACAGTCTAACGGAATTTCGTAAACGACTTGTGACTCGCACCTAACGAAGGGGTTTCTTTGTTTTACCGCACAGCGTGGACGGTCAGCGCCGTCCTTGTTCACCCGCTTGCACAGTCCCTTCTGCTTGTGTGGTGCGGAAAAAACAACTTTCACATCGTACCTTTCGGCAGCCTATTTCAGCCCGTATTAGACGTTGTGGATGCACAGAATGACTGCCAGTGGTTTTCTGTCATCCTTCTTCTCTTGCGGATGCCCAACGCCACGTTTTACTTTTTTCAGAAATTTCTCTGCCACGCCTGAAATAAGTGGTTCTGGAAAGTCGCTTTCTTTGAGCCACCCGATCTGCAGATTCAGGCTTTTTTTTACGGTGTACTGGCAAGATTTTGACGAAGCCTGTGTCATGCACGCTGTGGCTATTCCTGGTTTGACGAGTTTAGAATGTCCAGAGTCATGTGGAGGCATTTTTTTCTGTCTTCTGGTCAGGTACTTCCAACATGCGTGGTCACCTTGCAGCGTGAGGCTGACGTCTAAAAACTGGAGGTGCCCGTCTTCTGGCAGCTCGTGCGTGGATTTGAGGCATGCATGGGCATTGCTAAAGACTTCCAAAACCTTCGTTACTGGGTCTTCTCCCAGTTATCCCCACGGGAAGCATACGACGAAGTAGTCCACGTATCGGAAGCAGCGCATGACGCCCGTGTGCTTCAAAACGGGCTGAAACATGATGTCGCCCTTTTCCAGGTATATATCGAAGAGTACTGGAGCAACGCACGATCTTATAGATATGCCATTCTTCTCCGCGAACACACTTTCTTCGAAGCGCACCCGCAAAGCATTCAGGTAAAGTTGAAGCAGCCCTAGAAAGTCACTGGCGGCCATTCCGCGCTGGTTTTTGAAGCGGACATTTACATAAGTGTCAATACATTCTTCAACGGCTTCGAATGCGCCTTTTGGGGGTACACTGTAAAACAGCTTCTTCACCTAAATGGAAAAACAGTACAAAGGCGGCGCCTGCTGCAGAAACGTCACTAGCTCCTGAGAGTTGCTTAGAAGGTATGGGTCATCCACCTTGAGTGTGGTGAGGTGTTGCTGCAGAAATAGCGCTGCCCTTCGCTGCCATATCCCCTTGTCCTTGACGATAGTCCTAAGGGGCATGCCCTCTTTGTGGGTATTCACAACGAATAAAAAACTGAGGCAAAAACCTTCACTATCTCTCACATCTCTAGCTAACTTCTCGTGTTCTGCACTCTCGCAGAATGAAGCTGCATGGGAGTTCTCCTTTGTCAGAGCTTTGTCGTCCTTGCACGCCTCCTTCGTGAAGATTTTGAGCATCGCTTGTGTGGCTTTTTTGTGTATTGCTCTTTTTCGAGTACCACGAACTCCCAAGTTTTGTCTCCTAGGAGTAGTCGGCAATCATTCTGTCTCAGCCAATTGACTGTTGACTTTGTTTCTCCCGCGTTTCTCTTGTCCGGCACCTTGTGGGTCACCGCTTCTACTTTCCCCACAGCTTCAGAGATGCAGGATTCTCTTTCATTTTCTGAAACCTTCCTGGCTACGTCATGCACCATGGCTATAACCGTCTGTTGGTCTCACCTCTAGGGGAACGGTGAAATTCGGTCGCTTACCTAGCAGTTCCGCGGCCGTGGCAGGCGATGCCACGGCATCCAGGTTGACTGGGCTTGTGTCCTTGGTCGCTTCTTTCTTCTTTTTTCTGGGCAGTGTAGGGAAGCATGCTTTCCATAGACTCTCACCTCTTGCCTCCACCAAGCCGGTGAACAAACGGTGCATAGCCGGTGACGCTCGAGCTCCCAGCCCGGTAACACTTATGTTCCGTATGTTGTCTTTAAAAAGGCGTATTTGGCGAATATGTCTCGGATTGTTGAAGCTTGCACGGCCTTCTTGCAGTAGATTTCGCTGGCTTCGTGCGACCAAAAAGGGACCTGAAAACTGCACAGCCAGTTTATGCGAGGGGGCGTACTCGAACACCCGTGAGAGAAGGCTGGCCTCAGAAATAAGACCGACGGAGGCACATATACTTGGTAGTGGACGAGAGGGAACATCACGTAAGCCCGATGGACTCGAAATATAGTAATAAAAGCTTGCTTCTGGGCTGGTTGGTACATTACTTCTTAAAAAACACTGCGCTCAATTACATTAAGAAGATGAAGAATGTTTCTGTTTCCAATGTTTTCCGATAGGGTCGGAAAATAAAAGGCCAGGTTATAGCTGAGCTGTCGTAAGTGCGCACCTTTTGTTTCGCCGTCTTTCGCCACCCTTTTCAGTCGTATGACGCCACCGGAATGGACTGCAAGAAGGCTGTGCAAGCTGTAACGATCCAAGACTAAAAAGACTGCATCCGAATTACCAAGGCTTTCTTATTAGCGGGCTTTCGTATGGCGCACCCAATGTTGGCACGAGGAAAGCGGAAAAGAAAAAGGCCAACATTGCCATTTGTAGAGCTTTCAAGAGTGCCATGGAATAACCGCCGGCAACATTTCCGAACAATCTACTTAATGCAGAGGCGCAGAATACCCGCGAAAAGCTGGTGGAGGTCCATTTTGTTAATCAGTTGCGACGACTAACCCGAACCACCATTGGCCATGAACTAATAGCAAAGCTCGGATACCTCGTGGAACTAGGCTTGTACCACCTGATACGCACATTCGTCAAAATATGGGAGAATACCTAGGAGTCACAAAGTTTCTGAAACATGCATCAAAGGCACGACGAGTAAAGTGGGTTGGCAAGGGGTTAAAAAAAGCTGGTGCCAAAAAAGAGCGAAAGCATCAAATAAACTAATTCGGTAAAATACAAAGGCAAGATGTACTTCCATTTCACGAAAAGGAAAACAGGAAAGGGCTGCAACAATGCAACTTTCAGACGTGGTCGGAGCTGAAGAAAGGCGATGACGATGGCGATCACAACGTGTAACACGGCGAGCACTCTCGTAACCAACTACCATAAGGCCAGCAGAGCATTTCAGAAGGATAAAGGTAGCCACACAGCCCTACAGATACAACAGGCCGAGACAATACCAAACGTCCCCACAATATGTATGCCGCTGCATAAAACACTTCAAAGGAAGCTCAAAGACTTGTACACTGGGCATTCCCGCAGGATTGTAGCCTCCCTACACCAATTCTCAGAGGACGTCGAGGAGGCCATGCCATGAAAATATACTGGCCTACTGGAGAATTGCCAAAAAAGCCACAAATACTACGGCGGTCTATACAAAAACCTCACAGGGAAGAGCAAGTCATTCGGAGTAGATTACTAACAGAAATATGCCCCCACTGCACATTGCTACATCTGAATTATCGGAGCACATATCGAAGAAACGGCAAGTACTGCCCGGACGTCCCGAACACTCGGGACCATATGGTATTAGAGCACAAGAAAACACCAGAGGCGTCTTACGACTTACCATCAACAGAACACCAAATGAAGGCTAGGCTGACAAGTCCAAACGTCAATGACCAGTTTTGCTGAAAATCTGGGCGCGGCGGGCAGCAGGAAACCGTGGTTTCCCCCACTAAGTACACCAATAAGGCTTATGGAATGCCTGGATAATAAATATTATTTACCCTTTCTTTTCCGCAGCTAGTACTCGATATGTAGTTGTCTGGATATTTGTACGTGGAAACCTTGTTAGCCTTGATCTCCCGGATGAAATGAGACAAGTTGTTCTCAAGATAAAGACTGCTGACAAAGGATGTCCTCTGAACGAAGAAGAACAGGCAGAAAATATCACACAGAAGTTTGGATGAAGCATCTAGACAAATGTTGCTGGAATGATGAATGAGAAAGCGTGAATACCTTGTTGCGGCCGAAATTCGTACAAGCAGCAGTACAAGAAAGCATTAGGCTCACTGCTTTAGATTCAGTATTATTCACAACATTGAAGAAACAGAACACTCTGCTTGCGGCCAATTTTACTTTCGTCTCGCAGTTTGCTACTGACCAGCGTGTTCTGAAGACATTACGGTAACATTACAGCGCAGTTATACAACGTACCCGTTTACTTTTATGTCTCTAATTTTTCTTTTGCGTGTGTTGGTTGCGTAGCATTATTTTCCGATTACCCCTGCAGCCAAGACCATGTACTACCCTGTATCCCCACAAAAATGTAGATTTGGCAGAAGTAATACCTTTAATTGTTATAACAGCGCAGATGGAGACATTTGATCATAAAAATTTTTTTAAATAAAAAAAATAGAAAAATAAAAGAAGCACACAAATTAACAAACAAAATAAAAAAATGTGCATCTTACATGTTTTCCCTCGAAACCGAAGACTATACAAAAATGTTCGCAAAAGGACATTCGAAATTCGAATAAAAATACCAAAATTGCTCCCACATTAGGATTTGTCCGAACTAACCCCTCTCAACATTTTAACAATGTAGACGAAGATAACACATAGAACCCAATTTTGGAAAACTCCAAAATAGTGAAAATAAAAATACCGCAATTTCACTGAAATAAAGCAACGTGGAAAGCTGGGCCTGTTGGTTCATGATTTAGAGATTAAAAACTAGCCAAGAAGACGGAGACACAAAAAAAAACAGACAGCACGATGCTGGACTAACAACTGAATTTTATGAAGAAAACAAGAACCTCCCCTAACCACAAGCTGCGCATGGGCAGAACTCAACAAGTGATACTTATCGCTTCGTACATAACTAAAGATAAAATTCGCGACAATGCATAAAATCGAACAACACGCAAACAACAAAGTAACACCGATTACCCGCCAAGAAAAGAAAATTCCTTGTCAGAAAGGCTTAAAGATGCAACGCTTATGCAGCGCTGCAGTCCCGCAGTCCTAATATAGAAAGCCTCTAAAATCTTACGCTCAAACTTGGTCGTGCAGCATAGTATACATCGGGCAAACGTGCGGGAAACTACATACATTGGCCCTTGACGGGCGGCAAAGTATACATCGGCCAAACAGGGCGATGTATAAACCACAGGATTAGGGAGCACTGTGTTTCTCCTAACTCTTCAGACGGTGCCGATTTGCCAACCCATTGTCGCGATTTTACGCGATTGTCGCGATAGTCGCTTCACACCCATGTTTGATAAAGCTGTAATCTTAGGACATGGCCGGACCACGTTTGAGCGTGAGATTTTGGAGGCTTTCTATATTAGGACTGCGGGACAGCAGCGCTGCATAAGCGTTGCATCTTTGAGCCTTTCTGACAAGGAATTTTCTTTTCTTGACGGGTAATCGGTGTTACTTTGTTGTTTGCGTGTTGTTCGATTTTATGCATTGTCGCGAATTTTATCTTTAGTCATGTACGAAGCGATAAGTATCACTTGTTGAGTTCTGCCCATGCGCAGCTTGTGGTTGGGGGAGGTTCTTGTTTGCTTCATAAAATTTTGTTGTTAATCCAGCATCGTCCTGTCTGGTTCTTTCCTTGTGTCTCCGTCTTCTAGGCTGGTTTTAATCCCTAAAATCATTGAAATGATCTGACAAAAAAAATATGCATCCTATACATCCCCCCCCCCACTAAAAAAACCAAATACTGATGAAAAAGCCTTGGCCAACGATTACTAAAATGCAAATAAAAAAACAAAAATGAGCGAACCGTGTAACGCCCTGGATTTCCCCCAAAAGAAAGATATGGCATAAGTAACCCCTGTACTGTTATAACACCGGAGACGGAGGTAATTGGTCGAACGAAATCGTACGAAAGCAGAAACTACGAAAAACAAATAAAAGGTTTCCCAAAAGTGATGTAATGCACTAAAAAAATATACATTTTTTACATCTCCCTCAAAACGAAACACAAATCAAAACGCATCCGGAAAGATTTTTCATTATATGAATAAAAATAGCGAAGTTTATCGAACCGAGTAACACCCTTTATTGCCCCCAAACTATAGGTATGGCCAAAGTAACACCATAATTCGTTATAACAGCATAGATGGAGATAATTGTGAAACCGAATTTGGAAAAACTAGAACATAAAAAATCCAATTTCCACAAAAATGATCCGACGCGATCAAAAATATGCATGTTATAAGTCTCTCCCCCAAAACGAAGAATAAACAAAAAATCTAACAAAAAAACTATAGAGACATTAATAAAAAATATAAAAAGCGAACCATATAGCGCCTTGCATTCCAGCAAAAGGGAAGATTGAGACAAAGTAACCGCTACAATTGTTGTAACGGCTTGGATGAAGATAACTCGTCGAAAAAACTTTTCTCGCCGGCTAACGGCAAAAGCATCCAAGGTTTCCCTCGGGCATAGAATCACGTTGCCCAAACACCCCGAAATAGAAACCCATCAGCAGAATGGGCGTGTGTACAACTGCCTCCTGATCCAGCGTGGATGGACTGCTTTGTGGAGCAATTTTAAGTGCACGTAAAAATGTCGATATCATGACGGCTTTTGCAATCTTTTTTCACATTGTACCAAGGACAGTGGATGTAAGCCTAATTTTTCTGCCAGTGACATTTTATTCAGGCACAGTGAACAAACGCCCCGCCAAATAATGAGACCATTCCGCATGGTAGAAAGAGAAGACAAGTGTGCCCGCCAAGCAAACGTGTATCTTCATCCCAAGGAGATTGCATATCTGCGTGGGCCTTGACTGTCGCCATTGTTTATCAAGTTCCCTTACCACCGTGGCTTTTGCAGGCTTGTTTCACTCATGTCAAGTGATTCTTATGGTTTCGTGTTAGGCGTTGATGTTCACCTTCTTCATATTAGACATTATTGTTAGACTAGTGGCTGTTCTAGTGTCCCGCTTTCTTTTTCTTTGTTTAAGTTCGCCCTGGTTTATCCAAAATTAAGTATATCTCTCCCCGCCGCCGGGACACCTCTAGCTCTGACGGTCAAAACTGGACAACCTGCGAAGACTGCCTGGGGTAGTGTTGTGTAGCTTTCGCTACAAAACATAAACACCGAGCAATAGCATGAACTTTCAAATGTAAAATGATGCCCGTAGTGATGTAAACGACAAAATATTTAGGAGATTGAAATGATGTAAGGCTAGCGCAAATGGTAATAATTTTATTGAGATGATAGACTGCTGCAAATAATAATATTATGACAGTGACGGAGTCAGGAGCAGCTGCTAGACGAAGTGTAGTGCAACAATGCCCACCGCCGTTATTGTAGGCAATGCGGGTAACAAGTCGTTTACGCTACGCTAAATGAACATGGGACGCTTCCAGTGCCTGTAGACATAACTATGGGAGTACATGTCCGCTGGTATTTTCTCTCGTCTCTGGCCCTCTTTCGCATCCTCTCAATCCTATCCACCTATTGTAAGCTAACAAACCAGTGTCTACACCTGGCGGTTATTCCAATGTTTTCCCTCAGTTTTTTCACAGTCCTCACACTCCTCTGTAGTCTTCTCATTGCAGTGTCAATCGAGCAGTGTCGATTAGTAAGTACCCAATCACTGAGCAAAGGATAACAGCGATACGCTAGAGACGGTACAACAAATGTGTATGCCCTGACCAATACCAGCGACAAAATTTTACCTACCGTTGTGTTGATACGGCGATACATATTCTCTGTTGTACTCACTCATTATTGATTCTACGAAAGTTAGTGATACCGAGACGGAACAACTTACATGATCGTGTTTTGGGGGGCAGGTCCCTCAGCTGTCCTTTTGTTACCGATATCCATACTACAAAAGCACCACAATATGGGGAAGAGCCACTTCAGTACAGCCCACACATATATCTTTAGCAAACGGAGACACCTGGTTTCCGAAAAACATTTGGAAATATGGTTTCATAGCTCCACACCACGTTGACGCTGGCTGTAGTAATAACTTGCGGCCGCAGACTTA
>NW_027526361.1:197916407-197981724 GCF_048455015.1 Haemaphysalis longicornis
CATCCTGTCTTTAGAGGCGAAAAGTTGGCATATTACATTAGGAATTTGTTTTTATCACACGCCGACACAGCGACACCGCAGCCAGGCTATTTTAACTCTCCTGAGCTATCTTTACTGACTTTAATCTATGTTAATCCACCCTTATCGTTCCTAATCCCCCTGATCTATCCTAAGCCAGTTTATTCTAACCTTAATTTAGCGTACTTTATTTTCATCGTATATATTCAGTCCGTCTTGAACATCCATAATTCATCTTAAACCACCCTAGTACAAACCTAATCTTAATACGCTCAAATCCATTTTATTATAACTTCATCGACTTCACTATATATTAGTCACCACGATCCTGCGTAATCCAGCCTGAATACAGCTTAGTCGATCTTAAACACCTTAATCTCGACTAAATATACATTACTACTAATCAATAATTGCGGAAAGTCAATTTAAGTTGGTGCATTATAACACCGTTATTTCTTTCTTCTGACTTATTCTTTCTAATCCATCTCAATCCCACCTTATTCTTCCTATCTCTTGTAAACGGCTGGCACCCTGTGATTCGCGTCTTGTACTCCTCAGGTTTTTGCGTTCCTCGTGCAACAACGGGAACGTTCGAGGTAAACGTTTAATGGTATTATTGAAGGCTATTACTATAATAAATGGGAATCAGGTTGACACCATCTATAAGCGCGTTTACATGAATTCGACAGTAGGGTATCGCATTTGGTTTGTCGCAATACTATACCGCATGGCATCGCATGTAAACAGGACCATTCGCTAGAGGGACACGTCGTATCCGATGCGCTAAACCAGCTGGTAGATCGAGAAATCAAATGCGACTTTCCGAACGCATGTAGCGGAAGTAGCATCGCAATTTTCGGCTCGGCTCGCGTGTTGGGATGTTCAGGCTTAGCGTCGTGGCGAATATTTGATCGCCGCGGTTTGTACGACTGTGATGACCATCCCCCTCCTTGTATGTGGAACTTTATTTCCGCGATAATTGCTGTTTGAGCGATCGGGGACCAAAGCATCTGCCGTGGCCTGTCTTAATTCTTCCGCGCAGGTGGAGCCCTCTTTCGGCCACTGGCCGCAACGCGTGCCGCGGTGCCGGGTGTCGAACCTCCGTGGCCTGTCAGCACAAGCTAAGCATCCCGGCAGATATCTGATCGCCGCTTTTAAAATCAGCGCTTAAAACAATACCTAGAACAATTTTTCACCACACTAGCATCTACTTTCTCGCAAGTGGAACTCCTTTTTTGCTATCAGGTTGATGTGGAAGAGTGGCGACAAGCTGTTGGTACCGCCGCCTGCGCCGGTTCGAACCCCTTGTGGGGCATGCCGGCAGGCGCGGCCGGCGTGTGCGCGGACCGTTTCCGAGGGCAAGTAAATGCTCCACCATTGCCTCCTGTATCTATTTCTTGCGAACGACGCACGGACTGTACACATTTAGATCAGCGATCGCCGTAGTTAAACCGGGTGGATCGGAGAGCGATCCGCAGGTTTTGCTTCCGCCGTGATAGACGCCAAAAACGAACACAAGCAACTTTCCGGCTACCGGAAATTGGTAACGCCGGAAATACGACCCGGACACTCCCTGATATGACACAAGGCGGCGCTAATCTCCAATGCGCATGCATGTAAAGGGACGAGTAAAATTCGCCCGATTCGACGAGCCAATGCGATACACTACAATCGCACTCATGTAAGCGCAATTTATGAGCGGCTGCTCTCGTTAAGGACGACGAAATTTCATCTACCAGCCCAACCAAAATGACGCTTTTTAAATTCAGAAGGTGTTACCGCAATGCGGTGCTTTTTGTACTCCATAGTGTTGAGGTGCGTAATGGCCTCGAGAACATACCGCGCCGCCACATACGAATGACGTCACTTGTTGGACGCCGGATCGGGTTGTCGTCTGCTACGACACATTTCCTGTGCGTATGTGACCGCTTGTTTTCTTTTTTTTGTGTGTGGCCGCCGTCTCCCCCTCCTTGTGAATTTGAGGCAAACTACCCAAAAAACTGATCTGCAGACCGAATAATCTAGGCGAGCAGTCAGCGACTCGGCCTGTTCCCGGCGAAACCGCCGCGTTAAGTAGTTGCTACCATCGCGACCCACAGCTCGTACGCAGGCAGCTAACGCCAAGGACGATGCAACTGATGCCTAAACAAGTACGCCGTAAAGTAATTATGAGATACTTGTGACGTGACCTGTACGTACTGCGCGTCCAAGGAAACACCTTGTAACAAACACGGAGACGCGTCGTTCACTTCCGATCTCACCGCGCGTACTGTTCGCATTGCCTGGTAAATAAATGAGTATGTGGCAGCGGTGATTCAATTGCTCCGCCGCACATTCTTAAAAGTGCTGCTATGATGTGCAGTTTCGCTTAAGAGTGCGTATTTCCCATACAATGTATTTTTATAGTTATGCCCCGATTTGATCAACGATCACTGCCGTTGTCTGTACTCTGCACGGCTGATATGTTTACTTTTCGCTACAACTTGACCGCAGTGTATGAATAGTATCAACGCGAGTTTTCAACGCCTTCGGTTGGGTTTGGACATGGCTATATTTAGTTTTCCTTAGGACCTCGGCGTTGGCATTTACAATGGCAACGCGGGCTTTTGTCTGTTTACAGTGAGACTGCTTTTCTCTAGAACATCAATTTCGAAACTCACGACTGCTCACAGAAGGCGAAGCTGTGTACGAGGAGAAACACGTCGTTAATAATTTGGGATAATGGGAATTTAGAAATAACCGATAGTTGGGGGCCCCCAAAAAGGTAGAGGAACCAAAAGGCAATACGCGTGCGCTCGACGAGAAGGTCCTCTTTAAAAGCTTGCCGCCGCCTTCGGGTGCACCTAGTCGGATGTTGGGAACTTTAGGCTTAGTTTCGCGGCAGATATTTCATTGCCGTTATCGTTACAGTTGCGAATGACAGTCCCTAACACAACTTTTCACCGCACGGTCACCCCCTTTCCCGTATGTGAAAATTTGTACCCGCGGATATTGCCGTTTAAGCGATTGATGATCAAGATGCCTGCCACGGCCTCGGCCGATTCTTGCGCGAAGTTATTGCCATCCTTCGGCCACTCGCCACACCGCGCGTGAACGGCCGGTAGGCGTAGATCGCGGCAGATATTGCAGCACCGCTTTGAAAACCACAGCTGATGACACTACCTAGCACAATTTTTCACTACACTAACATCCATATTCACGAGTTAGTGAAACCCAGATAATTTCCAAATCACTGCGAATGTGTATTGGTGAGGACGAAATATTTTTGGGAATGGCTAACAGGACTCCGCCCCCGCGACGCGCAGTCCTGTCGCAACGGTATATGTTAAACTAAGATGAGGTGTCAAAAATTTCGTGGTCGCGGACATGATAGTGAAGCCAGGTTTCAGTTAATGCCACGATATCAGCTGAACAAGAGTCGACAGCAGATGATAACTGGTGATGTTTGTTGAGCACGCTTCGGACATTGGCAAAAAGGACAGATACTTGGGGTGAAAAGGTTGACTGCGGTATTTTGCCACTTCCCCTCGCGCTTTCCTAGCGAGTCATGGGCTGCAGAGGCTCTGTGCTCTGGCTCCCGGGTTCATCACGCTGCTCAATCTGTTGTACGCTATCGGTGGTTGCGACGTAGATAAAACATTTTTTGTTGACGAATAGTTTGTTGTGACGTAGTTAAAATTTAGGTGATCCAGCGAAACTTTCACCGAAGTTTAGTAATTTTTTGCGGGCATTACGGGTAGGAAGAGAAAAATCTTCGCTCGCAGTAATATTGTTATTTTTTAGCTCGGTACGAAAGGAGAGGGTTTTCTCTTTAACTTTGTAGTTAGAAAATTTAGCTATAATTAGACGGCATTTTCCTGGTGAGTATGTACCTAGACGGTGAGCGCGTTCAATAGAACCTGTAGGAAACGAATCAATAACTTGTTTTAGGGCTGTCAGTAGTTGAAATTCAGTCTGCTCCCAACTGTCTTTGGAATCAGCAATACCATGGAAGATTAAATTATCACGCCGCGATCTGTCCTGGAGCTCGTCCAAGCGGGATGTTAGAGTGGTGTTCGCAGTTGCAAGTTGTTCGACAGAGGCTTCCATGCGTGAAAGCTCCTGACCGAAGTGTTCAAATGTCCCCGAATTTTTTCCAGTGCATCAAGTCTGCTGTTTATACTGGCCATTTCACCTTCAATGCTTTTGTGACAGGTTTTAATTTCCTTTACATCGGCAGCAAGATCCTCCTGACACTTCGAACTTTGCACAGCACGTGAATGCAGGTCTTTCAATAATTCAAACATAACTTTCATTTGTTCACCGGCCTTACCCGGTAATGATTCAGTTTGCAAAAGCGTTTTCGACCGAGTGTCAGGGCCAGGGTTGCTATCGACGTCTCCAGAGCGCAATAATAAAAAAGACATAGAAATACAGTCGCACACAATGCTACGCAATGTCCGTGGGCACGGGAACACTAGCAAACAAATGTCATCACTTTTGTTATTATGTAGGGAATATTGATTACACACCTGCAGCCGAAAAACTGGTTGTTTTGGAGTCATGCCGTAAGCACTGCTCCCGTGCCCACTGAAGTTCCAGAAGCCTAGGCGGCTATTTATGTGTGAAGCAGGGGGCGTGGAGGTTGTCGATAGGGCTGGTGATGCGTAGATTGACTGCGCAGTAGCCGTTCCGTCCACCAGCGGCGCGCAGTCGTGGTAGAGACGATCCGGGCAAGGTGAGAGCAGAGGCTTAGATAGTCGGTCGTGATGCACAGGCGAAGCCGATAACGGGGCGACGAAGAAGGCAGCAAGCAAAGCCTGCAGCAGAAAAACTGGTTGTTTTGGAGCCATGCCGTAAGCACTGCTCCCGTGCCCACTGAAGTTCCAGAAGCCTAGGCGGCTATTTATGTGTGAAGCAGGGGGCGTGGAGGTTGTCTATAGGGCTGGTGATGCGTAGATTGACTGCGCAGTAGCCGTTCCGTCCACCAGCGGCGCGCAGTCGTGGTAGAGACGATCCGGGCAAGGTGAGAGCAGAGGCTTAGATAGTCGGTCGTGATGCACAGGCGAAGCCGATAACGGGGCGACGAAGAAGGCAGCAAGCAAAGCCTGCAGCAGAAAAACTGGTTGTTTTGGAGCCATGCCGTAAGCACTGCTCCCGTGCCCACTGAAGTTCCAGAAGCCTAGGCGGCTATTTATGTTGGAAGCAGGGGGCGTGGAGGTTGTCGATTGGGCTGGTGATGCGTAGATTGACTGCGCAGTAGCCGTTCCGTCCACCAGCGGCGCGCAGTCGTCGTAGAGACGATCCGGGCAAGGTGAGAGCAGAGGCGTAGATAGTTGGTCGTGATCCACAGGCGAAGCCGATAACGGGGCGACGAAGAAGGCAGCAAGCAAAGCCTGCAGCAGAAAAACTGGTTGTTTTGCAGCCATGCCGCAAGCACTGCTCCCGTGCCCACTGAAGTTCCAGAAGCCTAGGCGGCTATTTATGTGTGAAGCAGGGGGCGTGGAGGTTGTCGATAGGGCTGGTGATGCGTAGATTGACTGCGCAGTAGCCGTTCCGTCCACCAGCGGCGCGCAGTCGTGGTAGAGACGATCCGGGCAAGGTGAGAGCAGAGGCTTAGATAGTCGGTCGTGATCCACAGGCGAAGCCGATAACGGGGCGACGAAGAAGGCAGCAAGCAAAGCCTGCAGCAGAAAAACTGGTTGTTTTGGAGCCATGCCGTAAGCACTGCTCCCGTGCCCACTGAAGTTCCAGAAGCCTAGGCGGCTATTTATGTGTGAAGCAGGGGGCGTGGAGGTTGTCGATAGGGCTGGTGATGCGTAGATTGACTGCGCAGTAGCCGTTCCGTCCACCAGCGGCGCGCAGTCGTGGTAGAGACGATCCGGGCAAGGTGAGAGCAGAGGCTTAGATAGTCGGTCGTGATGCACAGGCGAAGCCGATAACGGGGCGACGAAGAAGGCAGCAAGCAAAGCCTGCAGCAGAAAAACTGGTTGTTTTGGAGCCATGCCGTAAGCACTGCTCCCGTGCCCACTGAAGTTCCAGAAGCCTAGGCGGCTATTTATGTGTGAAGCAGGGGGCGTGGAGGTTGTCGATTGGGCTGGTGATGCGTAGATTGACTGCGCAGTAGCCGTTCCGTCCACCAGCGGCGCGCAGTCGTCGTAGAGACGATCCGGGCAAGGTGAGAGCAGAGGCGTAGATAGTTGGTCGTGATCCACAGGCGAAGCCGATAACGGGGCGACGAAGAAGGCAGCAAGCAAAGCCTGCAGCAGAAAAACTGGTTGTTTTGGAGCCATGCCGCAAGCACTGCTCCCGTGCCCACTGAAGTTCCAGAAGCCTAGGCGGCTATTTATGTGTGAAGCAGGGGGCGTGGAGGTTGTCGATAGGGCTGGTGATGCGTAGATTGACTGCGCAGTAGCCGTTCCGTCCACCAGCGGCGCGCAGTCGTGGTAGAGACGATCCGGGCAAGGTGAGAGCAGAGGCTTAGATAGTCGGTCGTGATGCACAGGCGAAGCCGATAACGGGGCGACCAAGAAGGCAGCAAGCAAAGCCTGCAGCACAAAAACTGGTTGTTTTGGAGCCATGCCGTAAGCACTGCTCCCGTGCCCACTGAAGTTCCAGAAGCCTAGGCGGCTATTTATGTGTGAAGCAGGGGGCGTGGAGGTTGTCGATAGGGCTGGTGATGCGTAGATTGACTGCGCAGTAGCCGTTCCGTCCACCAGCGGCGCGCAGTCGTGGTAGAGACGATCCGGGCAAGGTGAGAGCAGAGGCTTAGATAGTCGGTCGTGATGCACAGGCGAAGCCGATAACGGGGCGACGAAGAAGGCAGCAAGCAAAGCCTGCAGCAGAAAAACTGGTTGTTTTGGAGCCATGCCGTAAGCACTGCTCCCGTGCCCACTGAAGTTCCAGAAGCCTAGGCGGCTATTTATGTTGGAAGCAGGGGGCGTGGAGGTTGTCGATTGGGCTGGTGATGCGTAGATTGACTGCGCAGTAGCCGTTCCGTCCACCAGCGGCGCGCAGTCGTCGTAGAGACGATCCGGGCAAGGTGAGAGCAGAGGCGTAGATAGTTGGTCGTGATCCACAGGCGAAGCCGATAACGGGGCGACGAAGAAGGCAGCAAGCAAAGCCTGCAGCAGAAAAACTGGTTGTTTTGGAGCCATGCCGCAAGCACTGCTCCCGTGCCCACTGAAGTTCCAGAAGCCTAGGCGGCTATTTATGTGTGAAGCAGGGGGCGTGGAGGTTGTCGATAGGGCTGGTGATGCGTAGATTGACTGCGCAGTAGCCGTTCCGTCCACCAGCGGCGCGCAGTCGTGGTAGAGACGATCCGGGCAAGGTGAGAGCAGAGGCTTAGATAGTCGGTCGTGATCCACAGGCGAAGCCGATAACGGGGCGACGAAGAAGGCAGCAAGCAAAGCCTGCAGCAGAAAAACTGGTTGTTTTGGAGCCATGCCGTAAGCACTGCTCCCGTGCCCACTGAAGTTCCAGAAGCCTAGGCGGCTATTTATGTGTGAAGCAGGGGGCGTGGAGGTTGTCGATAGGGCTGGTGATGCGTAGATTGACTGCGCAGTAGCCGTTCCGTCCACCAGCGGCGCGCAGTCGTGGTAGAGACGATCCGGGCAAGGTGAGAGCAGAGGCTTAGATAGTCGGTCGTGATGCACAGGCGAAGCCGATAACGGGGCGACGAAGAAGGCAGCAAGCAAAGCCTGCAGCAGAAAAACTGGTTGTTTTGGAGCCATGCCGTAAGCACTGCTCCCGTGCCCACTGAAGTTCCAGAAGCCTAGGCGGCTATTTATGTTGGAAGCAGGGGGCGTGGAGGTTGTCGATTGGGCTGGTGATGCGTAGATTGACTGCGCAGTAGCCGTTCCGTCCACCAGCGGCGCGCAGTCGTCGTAGAGACGATCCGGGCAAGGTGAGAGCAGAGGCGTAGATAGTTGGTCGTGATCCACAGGCGAAGCCGATAACGGGGCGACGAAGAAGGCAGCAAGCAAAGCCTGCAGCAGAAAAACTGGTTGTTTTGGAGCCATGCCGCAAGCACTGCTCCCGTGCCCACTGAAGTTCCAGAAGCCTAGGCGGCTATTTATGTGTGAAGCAGGGGGCGTGGAGGTTGTCGATAGGGCTGGTGATGCGTAGATTGACTGCGCAGTAGCCGTTCCGTCCACCAGCGGCGCGCAGTCGTGGTAGAGACGATCCGGGCAAGGTGAGAGCAGAGGCTTAGATAGTCGGTCGTGATGCACAGGCGAAGCCGATAACGGGGCGACGAAGAAGGCAGCAAGCAAAGCCTGCAGCAGAAAAACTGGTTGTTTTGGAGCCATGCCGTAAGCACTGCTCCCGTGCCCACTGAAGTTCCAGAAGCCTAGGCGGCTATTTATGTGTGAAGCAGGGGGCGTGGAGGTTGTCGATAGGGCTGGTGATGCGTAGATTGACTGCGGAGTAGCCGTTCCGTCCACCAGCGGCGCGCAGTCGTGGTAGAGACGATCCGGGCAAGGTGAGAGCAGAGGCTTAGATAGTCGGTCGTGATGCACAGGCGAAGCCGATAACGGGGCGACGAAGAAGGCAGCAAGCAAAGCCTGCAGCAGAAAAACTGGTTGTTTTGGAGCCATGCCGTAAGCACTGCTCCCGTGCCCACTGAAGTTCCAGAAGCCTAGGCGGCTATTTATGTTGGAAGCAGGGGGCGTGGAGGTTGTCGATTGGGCTGGTGATGCGTAGATTGACTGCGCAGTAGCCGTTCCGTCCACCAGCGGCGCGCAGTCGTCGTAGAGACGATCCGGGCAAGGTGAGAGCAGAGGCGTAGATAGTTGATCGTGATCCACAGGCGAAGCCGATAACGGGGCGACGAAGAAGGCAGCAAGCAAAGCCTGCAGCAGAAAAACTGGTTGTTTTGGAGCCATGCCGCAAGCACTGCTCCCGTGCCCACTGAAGTTCCAGAAGCCTAGGCGGCTATTTATGTGTGAAGCAGGGGGCGTGGAGGTTGTCGATAGGGCTGGTGATGCGTAGATTGACTGCGCAGTAGCCGTTCCGTCCACCAGCGGCGCGCCGTCGTGGTAGAGACGATCCGGGCAAGGTGAGAGCAGAGGCTTAGATAGTCGGTCGTGATGCACAGGCGATACCGATAACGGGGCGACGAAGAAGGCAGCAAGCAAAGCCTGCAGCAGAAAAACTGGTTGTTTTGGAGCCATGCCGTAAGCACTGCTCCCGTGCCCACTGAAGTTCCAGAAGCCTAGGCGGCTATTTATGTGTGAAGCAGGGGGCGTGGAGGTTGTCGATAGGGCTGGTGATGCGTAGATTGACTGCGCAGTAGCCGTTCCGTCTACCAGCGGCGCGCAGTCGTGGTAGAGACGATCCGGGCAAGGTGAGAGCAGAGGCTTAGATAGTCGGTCGTGATGCACAGGCGAAGCCGATAACGGGGCGACGAAGAAGGCAGCAAGCAAAGCCTGCAGCAGAAAAACTGGTTGTTTTGGAGCCATGCCGTAAGCACTGCTCCCGTGCCCACTGAAGTTCCAGAAGCCTAGGCGGCTATTTATGTTGGAAGCAGGGGGCGTGGAGGTTGTCGATTGGGCTGGTGATGCGTAGATTGACTGCGCAGTAGCCGTTCCGTCCACCAGCGGCGCGCAGTCGTCGTAGAGACGATCCGGGCAAGGTGAGAGCAGAGGCGTAGATAGTTGGTCGTGATCCACAGGCGAAGCCGATAACGGGGCGACGAAGAAGGCAGCAAGCAAAGCCTGCAGCAGAAAAACTGGTTGTTTTGGAGCCATGCCGCAAGCACTGCTCCCGTGCCCACTGAAGTTCCAGAAGCCTAGGCGGCTATTTATGTGTGAAGCAGGGGGCGTGGAGGTTGTCGATAGGGCTGGTGATGCGTAGATTGACTGCGCAGTACCGTTCCGTCCACCAGCGGCGCGCAGTCGTGGTAGAGACGATCCGGGCAAGGTGAGAGCAGAGGCTTAGATAGTCGGTCGTGATCCACAGGCGAAGCCGATAACGGGGCGACGAAGAAGGCAGCAAGCAAAGCCTGCAGCAGAAAAACTGGTTGTTTTGGAGCCATGCCGTAAGCACTGCTCCCGTGCCCACTGAAGTTCCAGAAGCCTAGGCGGCTATTTATGTGTGAAGCAGGGGGCGTGGAGGTTGTCGATAGGGCTGGTGATGCGTAGATTGACTGCGCAGTAGCCGTTCCGTCCACCAGCGGCGCGCAGTCGTGGTAGAGACGATCCGGGCAAGGTGAGAGCAGAGGCTTAGATAGTTGGTCGTGATCCACAGGCGAAGCCGATAACGGGGCGACGAAGAAGGCTCCAAGCAAAGCCTGCAGCAGAAAAACTGGTTGTTTTGGAGCCATGCCGTAAGCACTGCTCCCGTGCCCACTGAAGTTCCAGAAGCCTAGGCGGCTATTTATGTGTGAAGCAGGGGGCGTGGAGGTTGTCGATTGGGCTGGTGATGCGTAGATTGACTGCGCAGTAGCCGTTCCGTCCACCAGCGGCGCGCAGTCGTGGTAGAGACGATCCGGGCAAGGTGAGAGCAGAGGCGTAGATAGTTGGTCGTGATCCACAGGCGAAGCCGATAACGGGGCGACGAAGAAGGCAGCAAGCAAAGCCTGCAGCAGAAAAACTGGTTGTTTTGGAGCCATGCCGTAAGCACTGCTCCCGTGCCCACTGAAGTTCCAGAAGCCTAGGCGGCTATTTATGTGTGAAGCAGGGGGCGTGGAGGTTGTCGATAGGGCTGGTGATGCGTAGATTGACTGCGCAGTAGCCGTTCCGTCCACCAGCGGCGCGCAGTCGTGGTAGAGACGATCCGGGCAAGGTGAGAGCAGAGGCTTAGATAGTTGGTCGTGATCCACAGGCGAAGCCGATAACGGGGCGACGAAGAAGGCAGCAAGCAAAGCCTGCAGCAGAAAAACTGGTTGTTTTGGAGCCATGCCGTAAGCACTGCTCCCGTGCCCACTGAAGTTCCAGAAGCCTAGGCGGCTATTTATGTGTGAAGCAGGGGGCGTGGAGGTTGTCGATAGGGCTGGTGATGCGTAGATTGACTGCGCAGTAGCCGTTCCGTCCACCAGCGGCGCGCAGTCGTGGTAGAGACGATCCGGGCAAGGTGAGAGCAGAGGCTTAGATAGTTGGTCGTGATCCACAGGCGAAGCCGATAACGGGGCGACGAAGAAGGCAGCAAGCAAAGCCTGCAGCAGAAAAACTGGTTGTTTTGGAGCCATGCCGTAAGCACTGCTCCCGTGCCCACTGAAGTTCCAGAAGCCTAGGCGGCTATTTATGTGTGAAGCAGGGGGCGTGGAGGTTGTCGATAGGGCTGGTGATGCGTAGATTGACTGCGCAGTAGCCGTTCCGTCCACCAGCGGCGCGCAGTCGTGGTAGAGACGATCCGGGCAAGGTGAGAGCAGAGGCTTAGATAGTTGGTCGTGATCCACAGGCGAAGCCGATAACGGGGCGACGAAGAAGGCAGCAAGCAAAGCCTGCAGCAGAAAAACTGGTTGTTTTGGAGCCATGCCGTAAGCACTGCTCCCGTGCCCACTGAAGTTCCAGAAGCCTAGGCGGCTATTTATGTGTGAAGCAGGGGGCGTGGAGGTTGTCGATTGGGCTGGTGATGCGTAGATTGACTGCGCAGTAGCCGTTCCGTCCACCAGCGGCGCGCAGTCGTGGTAGAGACGATCCGGGCAAGGTGAGAGCAGAGGCTTAGATAGTCGGTCGTGATCCGCAGGCGAAGCCGATAACGGGGCGACGAAGAAGGCAGCAAGCAAAGCCTGCAGCACAAAAACTGGTTGTTTTGGAGCCATGCCGTAAGCACTGTTCCCGTGCCCACTGAAGTTCCAGAAGCCTAGGCGGCTATTTATGTGTGAAGCAGGGGGCGTGGAGGTTGCCGATTGGGCTGGTGATGCGTAGATTAACTGCGCAGTAGCCGTTCCGTCCACCAGCAGCGCGCAGTCGTGGTAGAGACGATCCGGGCAAGGTGAGAGCAGAGGCTTAGATAGTCGGTCGTGATCCACAGGCGAAGCCGATAACGGGGCGACGAAGAAGGCAGCAAGCAAAGCCTGCAGCAGAAAAACTGGTTGTTTTGGAGCCATGCCGTAAGCACTGCTCCCGAGCCCACTGAAGTTCCAGAAGCCTAGGCGGCTATTTATGTGTGAAGCAGGGGGCGTGGAGGTTGTCGATTGGGCTGGTGATGCGTAGATTGACTGCGCAGTAGCCGTTCCGTCCACCAGCGGCGCGCAGTCGTGGTAGAGACGATCCGGGCAAGGTGAGAGCAGAGGCGTAGATAGTTGGTCGTGATCCACAGGCGAAGCCGATAACGGGGCGACGAAGAAGGCAGCAAGCAAAGCCTGCAGCAGAAAAACTGGTTGTTTTGGAGCCATGCCGTAAGCACTGCTCCCGTGCCCACTGAAGTTCCAGAAGCCTAGGCGGCTATTTATGTGTGAAGCAGGGGGCGTGGAGGTTGGCGATAGGGCTGGTGATGCGTAGATTGACTGCGCAGTAGCCGTTCCGTCCACCAGCGGCGCGCAGTCGTGGTAGAGACGATCGGGCAAGGTGAGAGCAGAGGCTTAGATAGTCGGTCGTGATCCACAGGCGAAGCCGATAACGGGGCGACGAAGAAGGCAGCAAGCAAAGCCTGCAGCAGAAAAACTGGTTGTTTTGGAGCCATGCCGTAAGCACTGCTCCCGTGCCCACTGAAGTTCCAGAAGCCTAGGCGGCTATTTATGTGTGAAGCAGGGGGCGTGGAGGTTGCCGATTGGGCTGGTGATGCGTAGATTGACTGCGCAGTAGCCGTTCCGTCCACCAGCGGCGCGCAGTCGTGGTAGAGACGATCGGGCAAGGTGAGAGCAGAGGCTTAGATAGTCGGTCGTGATCCACAGGCGAAGCCGATAACGGGGCGACGAAGAAGGCAGCAAGCAAAGGCTGCAGCAGAAAAACTGGTTGTTTTGGAGCAATGGCGTAAGCACTGCTCCCGAGCCCACTGAAGTTCCAGAAGCCTAGGCGGCTATTTATGTGTGAAGCAGGGGGCGTGGAGGTTGTCGATAGGGCTGGTGATGCGTAGATTGACTGCGCAGTAGCCGTTCCGTCCACCAGCGGCGCGCAGTCGTGGTAGAGACGATCCGGGCAAGGTGAGAGCAGAGGCTTAGATAGTCGGTCGTGATCCACAGGCGAAGCCGATAACGGGGCGACGAAGAAGGCAGCAAGCAAAGCCTGCAGCAGAAAAACTGGTTGTTTTGGAGCCATGCCGTAAGCACTGCTCCCGTGCCCACTGAAGTTCCAGAAGCCTAGGCGGCTATTTATGTGTGAAGCAGGGGGCGTGGAGGTTGTCGATAGGGCTGGTGATGCGTAGATTGACTGCGCAGTAGCCGTTCCGTCCACCAGCGGCGCGCAGTCGTCGTAGAGACGATCCGGGCAAGGTGAGAGCAGAGGCGTAGATAGTTGGTCGTGATCCACAGGCGAAGCCGATAACGGGGCGACGAAGAAGGCAGCAAGCAAAGCCTGCAGCAGAAAAACTGGTTGTTTTGGAGCCTTGCCGTAAGCACTGCTCCCATGCCCACTGAAGTTCCAGAAGCCTAGGCGGCTATTTATGTGTGAAGCAGGGGGCGTGGAGGTTGTCGATAGGACTGGTGATGCGTAGATTGACTGCGCAGTAGCCGTTCCGTCCACCAGCGGCGCGCAGTCGTGGTATAGACGATCCGGGCAAGGTGAGAGCAGAGGCGTAGATAGTCGGTCGTGATCCACAGGCGAAGCCGATAACGGGGCGACGAAGAAGGCAGCAACCAAAGCCTGCAGCAGAAAAACTGGTTGTTTTGGAGCCATGCCGTAAGCACTGCTCCCGTGCCCACTGAAGTTCCAGAAGCCTAGGCGGCTATTTATGTGTGAAGCAGGGGGCGTGGAGGTTGTCGATTGGGCTGGTGATGCGTAGATTGACTGCGCAGTAGCCGTTCCGTCCACCAGCGGCGCGCAGTCGTGGTAGAGACGATCCGGGCAAGGTGAGAGCAGAGGCTTAGATAGTCGGTCGTGATCCACAGGCGAAGCCGATAACGGGGCGACGAAGAAGGCAGCAAGCAAAGCCTGCAGCAGAAAAACTGGTTGTTTTGGAGCCATGCCGTAAGCACTGCTCCCGTGCCCACTGAAGTTCCAGAAGCCTAGGCGGCTATTTATGTGTGAAGCAGGGGGCGTGGAGGTTGTCGATTGGGCTGGTGAAGCGTAGATTGACTGCGCAGTAGCCGTTCCGTCCACCAGCGGCGCGCAGTCGTGGTAGAGACGATCCGGTCAAGGTGAGAGCAGAGGCTTAGATAGTCGGTCGTGATCCGCAGGCGAAGCCGATAACGGGGCGACGAAGAAGGCAGCAAGCAAAGCCTGCAGCAGAAAAACTGGTTGTTTTGGAGCCATGCCGTAAGCACTGCTCCCGTGCCCACTGAAGTTCCAGAAGCCTAGGCGGCTATTTATGTGTGAAGCAGGGGGCGTGGAGGTTGTCGATTGGGCTGGTGATGCGTAGATTGACTGCGCAGTAGCCGTTCCGTCCACCAGCGGCGCGCAGTCGTGGTAGAGACGATCCGGGCAAGGTGAGAGCAGAGGCGTAGATAGTTGGTCGTGATCCACAGGCGAAGCCGATAACGGGGCGACGAAGAAGGCAGCAAGCAAAGCCTGCAGCAGAAAAACTGGTTGTTTTGGAGCCATGCCGTAAGCACTGCTCCCGTGCCCACTGAAGTTCCAGAAGCCTAGGCGGCTATTTATGTGTGAAGCAGGGGGCGTGGAGGTTGTCGATTGGGCTGGTGATGCGTAGATTGACTGCGCAGTAGCCGTTCCGTCCACCAGCGGCGCGCAGTAGTCGTAGAGACGATCCGGGCAAGGTGAGAGCAGAGGCTTAGATAGTCGGTCGTGATCCACAGGCGAAGCCGATAACGGGGCGACGAAGAAGGCAGCAAGCAAAGCCTGCAGCAGAAAAACTGGTTGTTTTGGAGCCATGCCGTAAGCACTGCTCCCGTGCCCACTGAAGTTCCAGAAGCCTAGGCGGCTATTTATGTGTGAAGCAGGGGGCGTGGAGGTTGTCGATTGGGCTGGTGAAGCGTAGATTGACTGCGCAGTAGCCGTTCCGTCCACCAGCGGCGCGCAGTCGTGGTAGAGACGATCCGGGCAAGGTGAGAGCAGAGGCTTAGATAGTCGGTCGTGATCCGCAGGCGAAGCCGATAACGGGGCGACGAAGAAGGCAGCAAGCAAAGCCTGCAGCAGAAAAACTGGTTGTTTTGGAGCCATGCCGTAAGCACTGCTCCCGTGCCCACTGAAGTTCCAGAAGCCTAGGCGGCTATTTATGTGTGAAGCAGGGGGCGTGGAGGTTGTCGATTGGGCTGGTGATGCGTAGATTGACTGCGCAGTAGCCGTTCCGTCCACCAGCGGCGCGCAGTCGTGGTAGAGACGATCCGGGCAAGGTGAGAGCAGAGGCGTAGATAGTTGGTCGTGATCCACAGGCGAAGCCGATAACGGGGCGACGAAGAAGGCAGCAAGCAAAGCCTGCAGCAGAAAAACTGGTTGTTTTGGAGCCATGCCGTAAGCACTGCTCCCGTGCCCACTGAAGTTCCAGAAGCCTAGGCGGCTATTTATGTGTGAAGCAGGGGGCGTGGAGGTTGTCGATTGGGCTGGTGATGCGTAGATTGACTGCGCAGTAGCCGTTCCGTCCACCAGCGGCGCGCAGTAGTCGTAGAGACGATCCGGGCAAGGTGAGAGCAGAGGCTTAGATAGTCGGTCGTGATCCACAGGCGAAGCCGATAACGGGGCGACGAAGAAGGCAGAAAGCAAAGCCTGCAGCAGAAAAACTGGTTGTTTTGGAGCCATGCCGTAAGCACTGCTCCCGTGCCCACTGAAGTTCCAGAAGCCTAGGCGGCTATTTATGTGTGAAGCAGGGGGCGTGGAGGTTGTCGATTGGGCTGGTGATACGTAGATTGACTGCGCAGTAGCCGTTCCGTCCACCAGCGGCGCGCAGTCGTCGTAGAGACGATCCGGGCAAGGTGAGAGCACAAGAAATCTCACATTTGCATCTAGTGAAAACTGTTAGATAGCGCGTATTTATGCTTTCTAGAGGCTCATGTCTCCGTATACACGTCTTATAACATTTTCTTTGCCAAACATCGGCCCTGATGCTTCCCACCTTATTGAAATTATATTCACCCCTCTTCCATCAAAAATACATTGTGAGGAACAATGCCCGCGCCAGCAAACTATGACACGTTTAAGCAAATATAAAGTAAACAAACGGCGCTAGACTAAATTATTTTATGAAGGAAGGCCACTTTCCAAGGTAAAATACCATTCTATTCTGTCTTTGTTCCATATGCTCGGGCAACAAGCAGATTGTGCACTGGAGGAGTGACGACAAGCTAGGATATAAAAAAGTAAAGAAGAACAGCAAACAAAATGTCCTAATCCCGGGGTTCGGTATGCCACTTGCTGTAGGCCGAAAGATGAGAGTGCCTCTGGATAAACCAGCTTGATTTCACTCAGCCCAGCATTTTCCTCCAACGTGTTATGCTCCTCTCGCCCAGCGGCGCCATAGTCACTAACGCCCAACGAAAAGAGTGATCTGTGGTGTTCAATTACCAACATGCACAGTTTAATCGGACATTCACCTCTCACAGAAAATCTCTACGCAGCCTATGAAGTTTCAGATCAGTTAGGCTTCTTAAAACTATCCAGCATGTCGCAGGTTTACGACGCATCAAAATCACGTCTTCCGGGTGCAGACACGTTTCCTCGGAGAATCACGGACATAATTCGTACGCAGTACTGCTCAACAAGCGGTCGCTAATCTCCCACACTTGGCCCAACTGCGGTGCACAACTACATTACTGTCTCTCATGACGGTAGTGCGAATGACTGGAGAGGTAAACTAAAGCCCTCATTTATATCGAAGCTGAGGAATCACGGATTCTTGACCCGGCTACGTATCTTCCTGCCACATTGAGGATTAAATGCATCCCCTCAACCGGGGCAACGGCGTATTGTCTACACCTCCTAAAGATTCCTAATTCCGCATCAAGAAGCGGATTTAGAAATCTGTGCGCTTGTGTGTATGGAAGTCAGCCACAAATTTTTGTGCCTGAAATTCTACGTCTCTTTGAATTTATCTCCGGACGAATTCCTTCAGACCAAAGAATTAACACCACTTCTGGCTGTTATTGCTGTTAAAAAATCGCGACAAAAATGGGGCAAAAAATGCACGCGGAAAGAATGACTTATCAATATAGGCCGCAAAGGCACACCAGTTCAACTTTAGGGTTCTAGCGAGCTCCGTGGATAGAGATTGGTTTGATGGCGGACGCGTGACGTCCACACAGGAAGGAACGATGGCTGGCCAGAAATGCATCTATCCGCTTTGCTCGCTCTCCGTGAAGAAAGGACTGGTTGATCGAAGCTGCGAATCTCGACAAGTCTTCGGTGTTGGATTGGTACGTGACCGGCGCAAAGGCGATCGTAAACTTGGAGGGTGCGAAATGCTCACTGGCAGACTGGGCGCCTACTCTTATAGTGTCACGAGTTCTTGTAGACTTTTACTTCCGATGTTGTTCAATGAAGGTTCTTTGACCACTTTAGATTGGTACTGAGAAAAAAGATTCTGACAAAAATACTAGCCCGAGCTACTCTTCCCCGCTGTACAAATTCTGCTTTAAGTTCGGTTGACTGCCGTATTTTTTGCCGGCATTTTGCTGCACAAATATTGATATTTTTCTACAACCAACTAGTGTTTTGGCTAAATGGTACTTTTAGAAGTTTTATGTACGGAAAACAAGCATGCAGTTCTAGGGATGATGGCATGGGTCTTCGCCTCGCTCGACACTGTGGAGGAAATAGGTTGTAAGCACGTTTTGTGCGACTTTCTGTTCGTTTTTTCCAGCGATCTGGATTGTTCACGGAACTTATGTAGTAAGCAATAAAGAATCTGTTATTTTATTCAAAAAAACTTGAGGCAACAGTACATAAATACCTACAGTACTAAATAAACTTTCGTGTGACCGACCGACCAACTCTTTCAAAAAATCTAGCTAAAACAGTTCGGATAATACGCTAAGTTGACGCGTTTAGAAGGCAGGAGGCTAAAGCGTAAGGGTAAAATGAAAGCTTACTTATGGTTTTGCAGATCTGTCAGCATTTTTAAGCTTGTAAAGCTATGTTACCGGCTCTCTGTCCAGAGAACAAAACTGCAATTACATAGAAGGAGGTTTCAGTTGTGTTTTTTTTTTCGAATCATCACAACTAAAAACTGGAACAGTCATCATACCCACCACACTATCTGCTACTCACAAGCCCTACACGGCAGCTTCACAAGCAGTACACAGCAAGCGGCAATGAATTTTGTGTCACATCACTGCTTTACGAATTCCGAATTCCAACCTCATCCACCTTCCGCCGTTTTATTGCGTGACATTTTCATTAATATGGTCATCGTATACTGTTCAGAAAACCTTCGCGCTACCCTGACACCACCCAACCCTCAAGAACTAAGAAGGAAGCATTGTTTGGCATCCAATACTACCATAATCTTACTAAAACTACGTACCACAACTTATCGATCCTACACTCTACACCGTTTCAGTGGTCGCGTCTGCCAATAGTACCTCCCAATATGTACTAAGAATGCCTAGAACATCCAACAAATTAGTGTGGCACTTCCAACACATCCATGTTCTCACAGTGATCCCCAACCCTTCGTGCGAGCTGTGGCAGGGCCTGCTGACTAGGTCAGACGAAATCAGTACATCCATTTGCTCCCCCCGGAAAGCCCTGAATCCAATGCCAAAAGGTCCTAATTCAGGCCAAACTATGCCATCGAGTTACGGGAGTGGCAGTGAGCAAATACGCACAGAGACTAAAGAGATGGCTACGGCTTAGCTCAGCTAACACTGGATATACAAAGCAAAAGCTTGGCTTAGTCTGGTTGAGTCTTGATTTTGCTTGGTTAACCTTTGATTTTGCTGTATTGCCGACCACGTCAGAAAGCAGTTCGGTTCCGTGCAACGCTCACGGAAGGAGGTCGGGCGAACGCGGCGTTGCCGGGGCGAACGCGGTGTCCATTCATGGTGAACACACCGTTCCTATTCGCCTGATGCGAGAGGAGTCACGTTTCCCGAAACGACCCAGCGCCGCATGCATGGGAGGCTGCGGGGGTGGTCGGCTGCCTCGGCCGCAGAGGCGGTGGCCACCCCTGTCGGCGCCCCCAGGCGCTAACAGCGGGCCCGGCGAATCACACGATGCGCTTCGAGGGGTGTGTCTCCGGGGGTGTGTCTCCCGTCAAGAGGTGACCTCCCGCTGCCTCCACGATATCGCTGGACGAAAGTAGTAAAGCCGTGCTTTAAAAAAGCTTCAGGCCCGGTGCCTTAATACAGTTGTGCTTTTTGATGATGATAACACTGATTCGATGCAGCAAACGGCCGCAAAGTTAAACTGTTGATGTTCATAAAAGTAAAACCTAAGACAATGCTGCTTTTCACCTTCATCGCAATGCACTTGGACGACGAACCCGCGTAGCCCACATTCAAATTTTTGCGAATGACAATATCGAAGACGAGATTTGACCGAAAAGTTTGTGGTGCGCTGTGTGGCCACAAAAATCAAGCAGGGCGTTCAGCATTGCCTAGTACCACAGCGCAGATTACTATTTTCGGGCAAATTATACGCCCTTGGTTTATTTATTTATTTTACCCAATTACGCTGAAGGCTCGAAGGCGTTACAGAGTAGGTGGGTACATGCATGTATTATATACAAATTACAAATACAAGAAGAGAAAAACTGTGATAGGGTAACATAGCTTGATACGGGTGGAACTAAAG
Source organism: Haemaphysalis longicornis (assembly GCF_048455015.1). Taxonomy (NCBI): domain Eukaryota; kingdom Metazoa; phylum Arthropoda; class Arachnida; order Ixodida; family Ixodidae; genus Haemaphysalis; species Haemaphysalis longicornis. The sequence continues at coordinate 197,936,189 of NW_027526361.1, forward strand.
GCTACATACAAATAAAATAAGCGACGGCCACTTTAAACAAAGCAGCATCTTGTATACCGACAATATCATAAAAAGACAATTCCAACGTACAGTTGTATTTGGCACAAATGAGTCCTGAAGACACTTGGTGTGCGGTGATGGAATCCCTTCCGTGGACGAGGATTCATGCGAGTGGAAATTTAAGTGTGTGGGGACAATATTCTACTTCTGAGTAACGCGCTGTTACAGTAAATCATCATAAAATTGGCACAGCCGAAACACTTTCCTGCGAAGAGACAGTAGGGGAAATGATAGTGTGGTTTTCACTGCTGTGACGCTCGAGGTGTGATTGCAATTACAAAGAATGAAGCGCGATGCCTGATTTTTCTTTCGCCCTAATTCGTAGAGAACCGGTTCATGACCAAGGTCCCAAACAGATCCCGCAGATTCCAGTTTGCTACGTACCGATACCTTGTAAAGTAAGAGTTGCAGTGAACTGGGCTGCTGATTAAGATTTCTTCGAAGGTAGCCTGATATGATATTAGCTTTAGATGTTATATTTTAACTGTGTGTCTTCGTAAAAGTTAACTGCAGAAGTTTGTTTTCTTTCGCCGAATATTTCTCAAGTGGCGGCATGAATTTGTAAATAGAGTATATTGTGGTGAAGGTGAAACACGTGCTCATAGTGTGTGCACGTAGCAGAAGAAACACACATCCGCAATGTCTAGTGAGGCTTATGTTGTAGTGGCTCCAGACGCACTCGCAAAATATGGTAGGTTCTTCTATATATTCACGGGGAGTATTGAATGATTGCAAATAAATGCGTAATGAAGTTACACATGAATATAACTCCAAGAAAGCGAGCCAGTTTTTGTAGACCGCTTCCACTTAGCAGCAGCTTTTTTACTACGGAGTCGTGATGGAAATACACTGTTCTGGAAACGTTTTTGGGGTTCGTTAAAAAATTAGGACGAGAAGTTATACTTGAATTTCAGAGATTGATATAAAGTGTATTTCTTGCTTAAGTTGAGATGTGGTAATCCAAGAGCAGTTCCACAGATTACCATCATCATCTACAGTCTTTGTGATTAGCACATATATTTGGGTCCTTTTAATATGACAAAGGGTTAGTTAGATAGCCACATCATCGCTCCAGCTCTATTAATCGGAAAACGCATTATTCAGCACCAAGCAAAGCTTCAGTTCTTAAATAACAACAGACAATTCAAATTTGGCGACACCAGTCGGCATTTGGCAAGAAAGAATTCTGGAGTATAATGAGATTTCGTGACTGTTATTCCAAACGAGAACGAAGACTGAATGCATCAACTTCGGAATTAAAGAAGAAAACTGCTCAAGATCCAAATTCCGGTCAATGCTGGCTTTTTCGGACCAGGAGGGGCAGGGCGAAACGGTTTGAGTGAAAGGAGCTCATTCTGTAAAGAAAGGTTGACGCGGATTTCTAATGTTCAACAGACCCCATGAACGTACTCCTGTTCCTGTTATTTAGTTATTGTTCACAAGTGTTGTTTCTGTTTTTGTGTGACAAAACATCCAGCCCACGCAATGCCCCCGGGCCTGTATGGTATGTATGTATGTATGTAAATAAAATAAATAAATAAATAAATAAATAAATAAATAAATAAAAAAATAACTAAAAAAATAAAAATTTGGTATTCGCTTCTATGGTATGAAACAAACATATTTTCGTATCACACAAAACTGTTCGTTATATTTTTTTGTGGTGTTAAAATGTTTTCTTCTCCTTCCTAAACGCTGCGTAGCTGTTATACCCCCGCGTTTTAGCCTATATACAAGCTTTTCGTCACTATCATTGTCGTGAACAAAATTACCAGTTGAGTTGGGACAAACTTGGGGTGCACATCAATCGGTATTCGTTTTGCTGGGCTGAATCAGCCTTGCAACTAAGCGCATGGCTAATACTCAGGGTGAAGCCCCTTTGAGACTGGGGCTATCGGCATCTCCTGTCATCGTCGTAGTCTTAATTGTCGTCTTCATCGTCGTTTCATGTAGGCACGCTACCAAAACTCGGGGAAACTCGTTTACGCCTTGCGCTAGAACGTAACGCGTACTAAAAAATACCGGAACGCTCGTTTACGCCTCGCGCTAGAGAGCTTCGTGCTTCAAAGACAGGAGTCTTTTACAGTAAAGCGCTATACCTCTACCTCCCAACGGTTTCCTCTGCGTTGGCACATGCACCAAGGCGCAAATTTTACACTTATACACTTCATGCTTCGCCCCTCATCAGGTTTCTTATTAGTGGAGATGGCTCGGAATTTGGTTTTTCGACAATCCCCAGTTATTGTCAGCAGTTGAACGGTCCAGTTTGCAGGTGGCCGCCTTCATCTTTAGCCACGCAGTATTTGTTGTATAGCAAGAATAAATAACGAGCTAACTTCATCAAGACCGTTTTCAGAAAATTGCCACACCTAATTGCACATGACCTACCTAATTTTTTATGTAATTTTATGTCACTAATTGCAGCTGCTTCTGCAGTTGCGGTTTTTAGCTGGTGCTCGTATGTATTCTGTTACACTATGCGGTCTCTGCGTTAGAAACGGGCTTTTCTGGGGACTTGATGGGGCTCAGCGTTGGTTTTTGGTATTAAACTGACTTGTTTGCGGGATTTTGTGTTTTCTTGTAGAGGTGTTCGTGGTATGTTAGCCTGCCTGCATGCATCATCGCTGGTGTCTTTTATTAGAATTTGCAAGCCCTATTGTGACGTTGTGTGGAGTGACTGTCTAGCTTTTCTGCTTATGGTAGTTCTACTCGAACGGTGGGGTATAGTTCCAAATATGAAGCACAGTGAAAGCTCTTTATTTAGAGCTTCAATAATTCGAGTTTTTGGAATTTGAACTTTTTCTAGTTGGTCTGACCAAGTCTCTATGGAAGTGTATAAAAAAAGCCAAATAGTTGATATCAGAGTGTGTTCCACCAAGGTTAATTCGAACTACGCACCACTTCGCCGGCGCCGTGGCTCCTAGCACACGCCCAGAGAAATGCACCCTGTGCCTACACAGCAATGTAGATAACGGTGAATGCAATATAGTGTAAAACTAATGTAAATCCCACATGGCGGGTGTTATAAAAGACGCCTTTCTTGCGAACTCTCTCGATAAGGACTGCGAGTAGAGCGGCTTGTGTGGTGCGGGGACAGATGAGGGAATCGTATCACAGTACAGAAGTGCAGAACACATCGCCGTCAATGACGACAAAAAGGACGACGATGAAGTATAGTTTGCCCATCCGTGCAGTAGTCATGGCTAGATCAAATGCCACTCGTCTTTTCTCCAGTTGTCAAGAAGACGACAATGAGGCTTTCCAATACATTTATTTGTTAGACCAATAAGTGCTGGCTCGCGCCTTTAGGAACAGAAGGCCGGCCGCAATCACTCTCTTTTTCAAGCATCAAAGTGGTGACGTGCCCTACGGCTACCGAGTTGCAGTGTACTGTTGTCATTGTTCACTTTTCTTTGTTATAACATTCATTAATTCCAACTGAAACGGCGTCCCCTTGTAGTTCAAATTAACAAGTTTTTACTGTAATTGTTAGGCGCGTACAGGAATATTGCAGGAAGAGGCCTGAGACCTTTTTGTAGGAGAACCATATTTTTGTTCCCTAGTGAGAATTTGTACGTCGTAATGGTCATTACGCGTATTTCTTGAATATAGAGTGACTTCCAACATTTTGTGAGCTCTCTTTTCAATAATTTTGTCTGTGTCGTTCAATTAGAGGGTGGCCTCGTGGTTTTATGACGTATTGCACAAATTTAGCAAAGAATTATGGGCACATTATGATAAACGAAGCAATTGGTTCTCTCTGCCCAGCGCATGATATGCGAACGAAACCTAACAGAGTGGATATTTTACATAGACTCGCATATACAAAAAAGACTACCCTTACAAAAATGATTGTTGAGTTTCATAAGAAATTTTGTTGAATTCACTCAACAAACATTGTTGAGTATCCAAAGAATTTCTGTTGAGATTGTGTTGAGGATTTGTTGAGTTTTTCATGAAAAGTGGCCACCGTGGTTTCATTGATTTTCCGTTGAATTTCTTACGTCGAATTCCCATTGAGTTTCTTTTGCCTTTCCGTTGAGTCTCCACTGAATTTCGTATTGATATTTTGTCAAGGTTTTTATGAGTGCCCAATGTGTTTCTGTTGATATTTTGTTGAGATTTTTACGAGTGCCCCATGCGTTTCTGTTGATATGTTGTTGAGTTTTACACGAATGCTCAATGTGTTTCTGCTGCGATTTCTTTCAAAGGTTTTTGCGATCATTGTAGGTTGAACAAGAATCTACATTTTATCGCACCACCAATACACGAGTTTATGGTGTGGCAGTAGTGCATGTCATGTGACTAAAAATTCTGCCTCATGCAGACATGCAAAAAGAAAAACAAGGTGTTCAGCGTGCACTTTTTACTTTATTTCCCGATTCAAAAGCGATGATAGGTTATTTTTTATGTAACCGGCGCTCACACCTGGAAACTTCTGGCCCGTGTAGCCTGCAAGAGATAGACTGAATTTATGATTTACTATAAAAAATGAAAACGTGTTCAGCAAGTTCTCAGAATTAGTAATAAAAGTGTGCAAAAATAGACACTTTCCCAAAAAGCATAAAAGGGATGCACTGATCTCACTGTGCACATGAAGAAAAACGGGTGATTAGCTACAAGTTGACAAAGATGACAGCTTTGTTCTTGGCACTCTAAATGCAAATCATGTGCACTCACCGACCACAGCCTTCACCCGCACCTGGTCCAATCCTGGCTTTGTAGGAGCGTCACCCTGGGCTTTGCCTTTCCCTCCAAAGAGAGTTTTCCCCTTGAGCTCCTCCGGAGTGAAGACATGGCGCAAAAGAGCCCTGGCAAATTTGCCAGGGCCACTCGCACACGCATGCACCAGCTGATCCAGGTACCTCTTCTCAATTAGCACACCGCCCCCAATGTCAACCTGCGAGCAGAAAAAAAAACCGAAACAGTTGAACCAACATGAACTCCAGGATCGAGACAATGAAGAGTTTGAGTACCCATGAACAATTTCTCAGAATATTACGGTAATTCATTTACAGATTTTGGCATTGATCCACTAAAAATTCTTTTCGAATAGATTTAATTTAAATGTATATTTTTAGTTTTTATGAGTGAACATGCATACCTCAACATGCTTTCGGCTTGTTTAAACAAGCGTTTCAAGAATTCATTAAAGTGTTTGCCAAGTGCCCACTGCAGTACACCGTGGGTGTATTGCTTTGTGGTAGAAAGGCAAAAAAAACCATTTGGGTGCTGTTAGGTCAATCTGGATGAAAGGTTATGTGGCTAAAATAGTCAGATGGCTGTAATGCACACAAAGTAGGCAGTACGATGCCTTGCCCTGACTCGTGCAACTATCCATAAAAAACTGACCTTTTTTTAGCACCCGATTCAGCAAAATAAAATGAGCATACTGTTATTGATTTTTAAATTATTTAAATTGAAAAGAGTGAACCCTAGTTACAACTAGGCCAATTTGCTCCTTCATTTTTTCATTGGCTAGCAGTGCACGAGGGTCATACGCGAAATGTGGTTTGCGGTGTGGTGCTAGCAGGAACTTTTTGTGTGGCTGGTGTTCTTTCTGCAGGATTGTGGGTTTGCGAATGCCTTGTCGTAAGGAGTACCCAGCATTGTTTTTGGTTCGAAATTCCGCACCGCGCTGTTCACGCTTCCTACAACCACAGACACGAAGCAGGCTGCACGACGAATGCTAGCACAGCGAGCTAGCACAGCGTGACAATTGGACAGGTGCGGACAGCGGCTCAGATAAGGTAATTTTGCACTGTCTGTGTCATCTCCGTGCGCTGATTGCCTTATTTTTTTTTTCATTGCTTCAAATGACTGTGGCTCGAATAAGGAAAATTTATGCACTTAAAGCTGCAACGATATTTCATGTGGTGGTGGCGTGTGATAAGAGGCACTGTTTTTACTGTGCCCCCCCAGGCATGCTGCGCACTTCTTGAGGAGTACGAGAGTTTGAGAGGTGCTCTAGTGACAGTGTTCTGGTATGTTGAGCGCATGACCATCCTCCGCCTGAGCTTCCAATGCTGAGCGATTATGCACAGGATCTGGGTGGAAACGACTGCGAGGTAAGAGTGCAATAAAATTACATACAGTGGCGGTGACAGAGATTCCACCTGGGGGACAAAGATTTTCAAGTGTTTTCTTTTCAATGTAGATGAAGCATAAATTATAATTGATTGATTCTCGGGTTTAATGCACCACCGCTACACAGACTGTGAGGTGAGCCATAGTAGAGGGCTCCGTATTAATTTTGACAACCTGCGCATCTTTACATGCGCCGAAATCTCGACCACATGGGCATATTTTGCAGCAGACATGATAGACAAGAATTTCCATCCTGCACTGGGCGCCACCAATTCTTTCGGACTGCGGGGCGAGCAGACGACGCTGAGTCCCACGCTGTTGCTCCTTGCCATGCGTGAATATCAGACGCCCCGAACGGCATCGAAAATCGGTGTCATTTATTTGGCATTTCAGCAGCAACAAGTTTAGCAGTGCCTAAGGAGAACGTTTAATTCTTCCAAGAGGTGTCCCGTTCGCCCATCAATTCTGTTCCTAACCCGCTAAGGTGGCGGGCCAGTCCACACCACTTTGTCCTGACAGGCATTGCCTGTGAGGCCACGTTTCGTCCTGCCAGCAGGACGCCTGACCTTTTTATCCTCAATTGATGTTTATTTTCGGAATTCTGGGAAAATTGCCGTCATTGCCTTTTACTTGGCGATGTTCAGAAGCTACTTGTCCGGGCAGGCGTGATTACGTCGTTACTGGCTGCACCAACAATCAGCGTAAGCGCAAAGTGCTCATGCAAGAACCGTGCGAAGTGCACCATGACAAAACAAGTGTCTGCATGTGCGGAGTCTATTGGCTGCACAAATTTCCTGCGTCGCTTGAGTGTCACCGTAAATGGGTCGTCGCGCTAAATCGCAGACTTAGAGCCTGGCAAATTTGCCAGAATGAGCCCGGTGGTACGCTGCTTTTGGAAGCGCTGTTTAATCACCCTCATGCTCAATCCTTATCGCATGTTTCTGTTCTTTGGAGGTATGTTTGGTCCGTTTCATCGACGGGAAGCCATCGAAAATCAATCAGACACTTATGCTGCAGCTTGGGTACGCGAAAAATTCTCAAGTAACCCTTGTGAAAACCGTGCTGATATTCGAATGTGATATTATAAATAATTAGCAACTTGAGAGTGGATGAAATGTTCCCTGACCTAGCGTATGGTGCTTGTTAGGAAAATTTAATGGTGAAGTACCGTCCCTGATTTAAAGACTGGTGCTACCTCGGCTATCCTCCAATCACTGAGAATAGTGCCTGTCATGAGAGACTGCGAAAAAAGTGCCGACAAAATCTACAGACTGCGGTATGTACTTTTCGGTATAGTGTGATTAATAACAGTATGATCTGAAGTAGATAATATTGTAAGCTTACTTAAAATGGAAAGTAGCTCCACACCAGTTTGTATTGCAAATTCAAAACCATATAGAAAATCCTAAATGTTTGCTTGGCTTGATTACATACGGATACTTGCTTCAAAGTCAGTTCAATTTCTATTCTTGCACTTTAGCCATTGGCCCCAGATTCGCTTCAATATCCCTGCTAAGCAATGACACACTCAAAATGCAAAACACTGCTTCATGAAACTGTTTCAAATAACCAGGGGCTAGAGCACTGCTAACAGGTATACATTATGACAGGTTCCAACATGAAATAACTAACCTGAAAGTACATAATCAGTGGGTGCACTGATGTGGCAGCGGTGCCTGGACCGATGCGTTGAGCAAATGCGCTGGCTTCTGAACGGGTGGTCCAAGCGGCCAGATGATGGATGAAGGATTGACTATTCCTGGCGGCAAAGCGTACCCAGCACCAAGGAAAGGCCAGGCAGTACTTGGGTACAGCAGGTGCAGTGTCAGTTGGCCACGGAGGGCCCTGGCAAAGCCTTTGAAACTGGACTGAAAGCCAGCCAGCCAACCCGGACAGCCAGCAGCAGCACCTGAAAGTGCATAATCTGTGAGTGTGGTGGCACTTGATGAAATACAAGAAAAGCACACACAAACCACGAATGCTTACATTAAGCAGATTATTAATCGTTAATGAGTAACCTCCAAGGCCCTAATAAGAACATTCCCGCAACACCCAAACTGAAATTTAGGTCACAGTAATGTATTTATTAGGCACGCAGGTTCTGTGAGTGGGGTATGCCTGATATATGCAAAGCTCACTGCTATGCTAATTTGCATGGAACGCTTGCTAGTGGCCCATATGCATCCCTAGCTTTCAATCGGAACTGGTGTGTACTAGTTGAGGCTCCTCCATTTCAATGCCTAGCTTGCCTTTGCAAGTTCGATTCTCCAATATAAATAGAGTTGAGCGGGCAGGCGCCCCTGCGAGACCACGCGCGCGCATTTCACCTTCAATTTCCACGTATGTGAATGTGAGCTTCACGAGTACGGCACGCATACCACGACGCATATCGCGGCCCGAAGACCACGAGACGGGTCGCGACGGCGGCAGCCGGTCTCGCGAGCGTAATAGCTGCGAAGCGCACTGCACGGAATTAACAGTCGCCGCAAAGGCACTGTTTGAGAGACACATAACAAACATACGCCCCGGTGTTTAAGAGCCCTGCGTGATGTCAAATAATTAGCTGCCGCGTTCTACAGCGCGAGCATCGCAACAAAGGTCTAGCTTCAGCGTAAATTGATGCTGACGGCTGCGGAAACGGTAGACTGGTAAATCCAAGGCGCCAAACAAGTATGCTATATCGCATAGGCTCTGAGAGCAAATGAGATGGGGGTCTACCGAATAACTGACCCATAAGCACCAGAACTCGTTCCGAACAAGAACAGAAAAACAAAAAAATGCGTACTCACCCCAGCAGAAACGACGTTTCCCGCCTAAAATCCTTCTTCACGCTCGTCTTCCCCTTCAAGGACACCGACACTTTGTTCGGACGCAATGTCATCCACCTTTGACGCGCGATGATCGTTGAGGCGATGATCGTTCTTCCCGTTCCCGCGTGTTCAACACACGCGTAGGTTGGAATGGCAATCATCACCCTATAAAGCTTTTATAACTATGATTTAAGCTTGAAATAGATAAAACTGAACAAATCGCCCCAGCTACCACTCCGCACAAAACCAACTCCATAAACAAGCACACAAAAGACACAAAAAGGGAGTGATAGTTGCCAGACTGCAATAGCAGCATTTCTGTGTTTGACGAAAATTGTGTTATTGGTAATTAACTTCCTGCTTTTAAAGTATTAAAAGTGTTTATAACTGAAATTTGAGGTTTTTAAACGCAAAAGCGAATAAAAGTAAACTAACTGACATATATACTTAAATTGTAAAGAAGGTTTTAAAGTTAGTTTTGGTTTTGTTTTCACGGCGGGTTTCTCTACAGAGGAGGTGTGAGAAAACGAACTACTTTGGGTTTAGGAAGAGGGTGGCAAACGTCGGTGTGATTGAAAGCAAGGAACAGGCGCTTACTATGGTTTAAAAAAAGAAGAGGTAATAAAACCTTCATCAGAAAAAAAAAAAAAAAAAAACGGCCAACGAGGATTCGAACCACGGACCCTCAAAACAGTAATCGAAGGCGTAACCACTCGGCCATACAGGCGGGACTTCAGCGGACGTCTAAAATGATTATATAACTACGTAAGCCGGCAATGAAAATTGTCGTTTCTGTCTAGTCAATGCTGCATTTTTGGAATTCTGGCAGTTCTAACGCTTGTTTCTCACGCACCGATCTTGCAGACGAGGTCACATTGTTAGTACTCCGAGCGATTGAGCCGGAGCTCCCTTATTTGACTCAAGCAAAGCTATCGCAGGTCACCCGCGATCTTTTCTTCGCAAGCCACGGTAGCCACGAAGGAAATGGCATGCGCCGTTAGAATTGTGGCGTTGGTAACGCTTGTTTGTCACGCACCGATCTTGCAGACAAGCAACATCGCGCTAAAACTACAAGCGATGTCACTCCTGGCATGTCAGGCGCATACAGCAGGGAAAACCTCTGAGTTTGTAAAAAGTTGGGGATAATGCAAGGCAATATTAAAGAGACCGAAGCATGTGGTGGCGGCGACGTAATAAGTGCAGCAAACAGGTACTGTGGGCGGCAGCGACGAGCGAAAAAGATGTAACATGGGCCGCCCCCGCCGGCCTGCGCAGAAATGGAAACACGCAATCGAAAAAAACTGTCCGGCCGATTCAGTTTGTTGTTGACGAAGAGCAACCGAGGCTTCAGCAACAAACGATTGTGCTTGCCGTGGTATGAGTCAAAGCATATCTTGACATCGTTGTCGTTATGCTATCGTCCGTCTAGAAGGGAAAAATCAGAACGCTAACGTTTTCGTCTAGCGTCTATACCAGATATAGACGCTGCTGTTTAATGATATCTGGAGACAAATTTTTAGCTGGTAGTGAAGCAGCGGATATTTTGTAGTATGGACAAGTGAATTTTATGGGTTAACTGAATGGCTGAAATTGAAATATGCACTCTAGAAACATTGATAAAACAACAGTATAAACAAGAATTTGAATTTTGTTCGATCACACTGAAAGTGCAAGTTATCAGAGTTTGTACTGTACTTTACCTTGTGCTGTATCTTGTACTTCGCATGCTTCCAATGCTGACAAGGCAGAACATATATTGTCTGCGAGATGTTACACAAAGTATCAGACATGACGCGCTGATTTGTGCGATATGTGACATGTTGTAAGAATACCTTGAAGACATGTTGCAGAACGTCTAGGACTCATCGTTGAAATCTTTATATCATGAACATGTTGTTGATCTTCGACATGTTGTTTGACTCTTTACGATATCAGACCTTTATAATCTTGCAGTATATCGACATCTAGTAGAAGTCCTTATTATTAAAGACATGTCGTTATACTTATTCGACAAGTCGTTGAAATCTTTGCGATATTGGACCTTCATGATGTTGAGGACAACGAAATGTCGTTGAATTCATAAGGTGTCGACAACATGCCGTAAAAGTTATGTGATTTTCGTTGAAATCTTTGTGATATTGAAGACATCTCGAAATCGTTATGATATCATGCATGTCGTATGGATATGTTGCCATATTTTCTGCTGGGATATACGTACCGGTACAAGAAAGCGCTGAGAGTTGCATTGTGAAAGCTGGCTACCTGTACAAAATGCAACTTCCTTGAAAAATGCAACTTATTTAATACACTCACACTGCACAAAAATATGCTAAGATGCTGAATTAGGCTCATACATCCAGAACAGTGGGTATTAAAGTTTTAGTGCACATGGCTGTCCATGTCGAAGAAGCATGCAGATAGTATTTGGCATCAGTTGCTGATGACTTGCCCACAAATAATCACCATGAGTCACTGAAAATACAACAAAAAGTCAACAAGAACTCCACAATAGAAAAATCATTGTGCGGACCACAACGAAAATTCCGTTGTGTTCTCAATGTGTAAACTCAATGAACATTAAGTTTCACAAATAATCACCATGAGTCACTGAAAATACAACAAAAAGTCAACAAGAACTCCACAATAGAAAAATCATTGTGCGGACCACAACGAAAATTCCGTTGTGTTCTCAATGTGTAAACTCAATGAACATTGAGTTTCACAAATAATCACCATGAGTCACTGAAAATACAACAAAAAGTCAACAAGAACTCCACAATAGAAAAATCATTGTGCGGACCACAACGAAAATTCCTTTGTGTTCTCAATGTGTAAACTCAATGAACATTGAGTTTCTGTTGATTTTCCGTTGAATCAATGAGAACTCAATGAAACGTCAACAGAAATTCAGAACCCATTTTTGTAAGGGTAGAGCGTTTATTCTGTAGCTCGCCATAGTTTTTTGGCGCTCCATTAGGGACATGAAGGTTTCAGGGACGTCAGGAAGGCAAGCGTTTTTACAGAGCATAGGCATGAGCCTGGAGGTTAGCAACACCGGCACAAGGAAATAAATAAGACGTATGAGGGAACACGGACATGCATGAGTGGACGCGTGGTCGGTGCATATCCATTCACCACTCACACAGTGAAGAAGAGCTGACGGCGCTTTAAAGATGGCGTTCACTGTGCATATGGCCTCGTACCACAGTAAATTTAGAACTCCACGTGCGAACAAGACTTGGTCGTGAAATCTGAGTTGTGAGTTTACTGCAAATGCTTACTCCATGCTTAACAAAAAGTACTTCTGACTATGCGCACCTGATCAAAAATTTTGATCAAGATCAAAAAGTTCTGTTCCGCGCCGGAGATGAAATGCGGATGCCACAAACGGAAATGACTCAGTGCGCTAGGCTTTTCAAAACTACAGCACCAGGATTAATTTAAAGTGAAGCCTGTGAAAATGACCATACGGACGCCGGCAATGTGAGGCACCAACGTGCGTTTAGTCTTTTTGTTTTCACTTCGTCTAATTTTAATGCTGCGTGACGTCATGCAGGGTTGCCTTATTTTGCCAGGAAAAAATGTTAGCGCGGAGTATATCGTTGATGGTAATTATGCTTTATACACCGTTTCTTTCAGTTACAAAGGCATGTTCAGCGCTTCCTAATTCAAGGGGTAAATCTATTTCTTACAGTCAATAAACCTTCCAATAATTCGCGTTTTATCTGCTTGCAAAGGCTTCTTGCTGATGATATGTCGAAAAAGAAACATGCTGAAGAAATTCCCAGTAGTATCCATGACGAAGAGAACACCGAAAGCAGATAAGAGCACACAGGGCGCAATATTCACCTCTGCAGTAGGGTGCCTCGATGCGCGCCCGCTCCGCAAAGGGTGGCGCAACTCTTGGAAGAGGTCGCAGCCGCCAAGACAGGTTCGCCGGAGGCGCCGCCGCCATTTTAAATGCAGAGCATTTCAGTAACTCACGATGTCACCCGCGTTGACGTCCGTCGTAGTCCGCACCGTCGTTGTCTGCACCCCTCCCCTTACACTATATGAAAAAAAATACTATCCGGCGCCTGGTTTCGATCCCTCGGCCCTGGGGGCAGAACGCAATGTACATGGTGCTCTACCCATTGCGCCACAAAGCCGACAAAGAATGGGAGGCTACGAACGCGCCTTATATCCTTGACTCATTCAAACTACGTCAAGAAGCTGCTGATACAACACATTCACTACCACCAACTCCCCAAACACTAAACGTTAACGCAATACACCCACAACCCTATGCGACGCATTTACTCGAGTCCCCCTCGCAGGGAGATGGGCCCAATTTTATTGCAACCTTCTCCTTCTCTCCCTCCGCCCCCCCCCCCGACTCCCGCACTAGGGCCACGAAAAGCGGCTCTCGTCGCAAAGTCTCTTCGAAGAATGCCTGGGTGCTGCGTTCCCCAGTTTTCTAACAGCGCTAAAAATGTCTGGAGAATGTTTTCCTTTCCTAGAGACCCAAAAATGCGGTTTCTGTGGACGGTGAAGATCAAGCGGGACAAGTGGCAGCCGACGAGCCACTCCTGCATATGCAGTGTAAGTATCTGGCTTCTCAGCAGTGACAAATCCTTTTGGGACTGCTGTCAGCTTGTCTGTGTGGCTGTTTCCAGATACCAGACGTACGGTTTTATGTGTTTGTGTTGGAGGTTTCATCATGCTTTTGCGTCCTTTTTATATCTGATTGATGCAAAAGGACGTGGCGTCTCAAAGCGGGGGGCCGATAAGAAACGTGTTGCGCTTTGCATCTTCAGTCGTTTCACTTTGTATCACAAAATAAGGCGCTCGTTGTAAGAAGGCGTGCTACCTTTCTCAGTCCCGAAGCGTCATCCCGAAGCGTCACGCTTACTTCACCAAAAGCCAATTTTTGGCAGTGTGAATGATATATCCCGAAGCGTAAAACTGCATGCGACGCGTTATGCTCGTGTTTCTCCGCGTTGTCTCAACTTAAGGTACGTTACACATCTTGTCCTGCGCAAAAATTATGATATGTAAGACATTTATCCTTGCTTATCATGTCATAAAAGTAGTGCATGGAGGTGAAACGAAATGTGCGACTTACACCTCTATTTTGTGAATCATGTGCGGATGTGATCCGATACGTGTGGGTGCAAGTTTGTGCGATTTGCTTGATTTGACGTCATTTAGTCTTATTTCCCGGAAAAAAAAGGGCACCTACACTGACAATTTATCGTGCAGGCTCACTTTGAAGGATCTTGTTTTGAACAAAACTGGGGAGATGGGTGGAAGAAGCTGAAGCCAAATGCTGTGACTTCGCCTTTCCCAAACATAGGTAGGCATTTACCATTTGATTCGCTGCGTGTTTTCGTATAAGTGCGTACATAACCTAACAAATCAGTGGTGGCAGCTGGGAAACGGTCTAGTGGCATATGAGCCATCGGTCTGGCATTCTCCACTTATTTTGACTTCAGCACGTTATACTTGCATGCATGTATGTATATGTAACGATGCTGCTTCTCCTGCTGATATCGGGACTCACTTCCACCTATTCAATTGTAATGTCGATCAGCCCACGCAAGAACCTTAATCACGCATCCACGTAATCCATTTTCACTGGAAAAGCCACAATCATTCGACCTGGTTAATAATTACAAGTGTAAATGCTGATATGCTTGCAATGCGGTGTTTCCGCTTTGTTTTTTGCCTTGATTTCCCGTTCCCTTCATTATCTCGCTTTCCCTGAGCCTACTGCTTAGTTTGACAATTGGTTTGCATATATTTCTGCTTTCAGTTGCTCCAAAGCAGCGAAAGCCAACCATTGACAGAACGCAGCCTGAGCCCACATCCAACAATGAAGAGGTGGACAACCTCGCTGAAGAACCTCACGCAAAACACCTCAGCGAAAATGCTTCCCGAGTCAACTCACACGGTATCACAGGAGACGTCATCAAAAAACCTCCAACTCAACAGCCGAGGTGTCGAAGCTTTGAGTGCCGGCAAATGAAACTCTCGCAGCTAGTGATACACAAAGGGATTGTGCTGATTTGAAAAAGCAGTACGAAGACCTGGAAAGGAGATACACCGTACTTCAAGAACATCCCACACATGCTAAGAACGCAATTCAAAACATAAAAAAGCAAGTTCGTAAACATTGAGAGTAATCAACATTACCTGTATTATAACGGTAGTGAGGTGTGTTTACATCATTCTGTACATAAGGTACTATGTAACAGCAGTGGTGCATATTCATCATTTTGTACATTCTGTATTTGTGCTTTAAGGTATTAAAATGATTATTCCTACTTCCGTGTAAGCCTTTATAATTAGATTGCAGCCCAAGGACGCTGGTTCGATTCTCGGCCGCGGCGGCCGCTTTTCTGATGGAGACGAAAATACAAAACGCCCGTGTGTTCGAGATTTCGGCCCATGTTAATGATCCCTATGTGGTCAAAATTTATCCCGAGCCCTCCGCTACGGCGCGCCTTATCGCATATGTAGCGTACGTGCGTTGCACCTCATCAATAAATCCTTTTTAGATTGCACCGTGCATGCTTTGCACAGTTTGCCGCCAGGCAATCCTATGTAAGTACCACATAATAGTTTGAGTGTCCGTAAGCGTGCTCGACAATCGTACTTGAATATGCAGCAGTTCCTTTCCTTCGTGTACTTCGCCTACTTTCTGCTATGTTTATATGTAAACGCAACGGCAGCACGTTCACGGAGCCGGTATGAGAATGACGGCGAAAAGTTGCCCGCCATGTCACCTATCGTAAAAAAAGAAAGGCATTCACCATACCTTCGCTACTCATCTCAAAATAGAGAATCCTTCAACAAAACCGTACTCTTCTGTTCATCTACCCTAGGAAAGGAATGAAAACCTACAGTAAAGCCAAATCAAGCCCACACTATTAGTGGGAACCGCACCACCAAGGCGCGTCACTCAGCAAACGTGCGCCAGGCGTCCTGCTGATGCAAGAAAATGGAGATCGCGCTAGTAGACGACGCGGTTGTCCTCACCCTCAGCGGAGCGGGCGCGCATCGAGGCACCCTACTCTGCAGCTTCACATGCAGCGAAAAACGCAACTGTCAATGACCAGTTTCTGACGCTCACCCCCTGAATTCCTAACTTGGGATACCAAAGAATCACTTTGTGCAATATACTCTATGCCTGTAAGCCGAAATCGGTTAGAAATAAGCGATTTTTAGTCAATCAATAAATAATTAATTGGCAAGAATCACCTGTCATAATTCCCGCCAAAGGCATGCAAGTTTTAAAGAATGCCCGGAGAAAGATTCATGTCGCTGACCTGTAAAATTGTCGTGACCTGATCCGAATGCCTCCACATGTTTTAGTTTATAAGTGACTCCGACCGATATGTATGGGCATTCAAGAAGGGAGGATGGCGAAGGCATGCGACAGGCTGATGTATAATCATCATGAGGCTTCGGAGTTTGAAGTGTTAAGCCGGTACTGGCCATTTGAAGTGCAATGACATTGCTTCGCATGCCATAAGACTAAAATTGATGATGGTGGTTGGTGCTTAATGACGCAAGGCTGACGAGGGCAAAGAGCGCCAAAACGGTGGTTAGGTATGAAGGATGTAACCGTAAACGCTAAAATCGTTCAACAAAAACAAAAGTGAATTCAGTAAAAGACAATGAGGATGGCTGGAGTAAAAGGCCAGGTTGTGATGGTGCGTGGCATGAAATCGGGTTTCAAAACAACTACGCGTGGTAGGAAATGAGGTGTAAAAACTTGATGTCACTAAGAAACTTAATGGTGCGCTGTACAGGAATCATGGGGTCATCTGCTAAAAACAATGCTGCGTGTAGTGGAATGTGTTGTCTGTAGAGGTCGGTGAAGTGTTTCTGCCGTGTTTTGTGGAGTGCTTTGCATTGAAGTAGCACATGGATCACGGATAGGCCGTCTCCACACGTGCTACACAGGGGTCTTGGAGATCCCGTGAGCAGATAGGAGTGTGTTGCATGCGTGTGGCCTATCCGTAATCGAGCTAGGGTAACTTCATTGTGCCTGTTGTGTGTGTCAGTGGTGTATGCTCCCAAGAGTGTCTTTATAACGTGTACTCTGTTGTCTGCCTGTTCTTCCAGTGTGCTTGCCATGTATAACGAAGGTGTTGCCTGATGTATGACTTAAGGTCAGTGTATGGTATTGTTGTTATATCCACTGTGTTTGCAAGTGCAGCAGTAGCAGCCATTTGATCTGCTCTCTCGTTTCCGGCGATCCCCGAGTGACCTGGAACCCAGCATACGGTCACTTCAAGACTTAATGCATATGCTGAAATAATGGTTATGTAAAAGAAATTAATAACACGCTTTTTACAAAACTGCGTAGATGACAACGCACGTACTACATTCAAGGAATCTGTGAAGATGATGGACTTGGGAATTTTATGATGGACTATGTGCTTTAAAACCAGAAATATGCTGTAGGCTTCAGCCGTAAAATGCTGCTTTTTGAGTTTAGGGTGTTAGATATCCTAAAATCAGGCTCGTGCGCCGCACACGACACGATACGGGCTGTTTTTTACACGTCGCTAAACAATTGATGATGATGATGATGATGATGTTTGAAGATTAATTGCGTCAGGCCAGCTAGGGCAAAGAGCGCCAAGGAAGTGGTTAGATGAATTGGTGACAACTAAAAAGTTAGTAAGTACACGAATAAAATCAATTAAAGACTATGAGCACGGCAGGTGTAAAGGGCCAGGATGAAGACCAAGTGTGGTGTAAACAAAAGAGGTGGCTGGTGTATAGAAACCGGGGTAAAACTATGGGTGGCGTGAGATGAGCTGTAAGAATTCAACTTGTGAAAGAAACTTGAAGGTGCGCTGGACAGAAAACATGGCATCGTCTCCTAAAAAGTATGAGGGATGTAATGGAATATGTTGTCTGTAAAGTTCCCTGGAGTGTTTGCGTCGTGTTATGTCGAGTGCCTTGCATTGAATGAGGATTTGCATCACGGATAGGCCCTCCCAACACCTGCTACGCAAGGGTCTTGGAGATCCCGTGAGCAGGTGCGAGTGTGTTACATGCGTATGGCCTATCCCTAACCTAGCTAAGATAACTTCAATGTGCCTGTTGTGTGAGTCAGTAGTGTATTGTCCCAAGTGGGGTTTTATTAGGTGTAGTTTGTTGTCTGACTGTTCGCTCAAGCCTGCTTGGCAAGTTTTACGGAGTTACTGTCTTATGTGTGGCATGAGGTCTGTGTAAGGTACTGTTGTTAAGTCTACTGTGTTTAGGAGTGCAGCACTGGCGGCCATTTCCTCGGCCAGTTCGTTCCCGGCAATGCCGCAGTGGCCTGGCACCCAACACAGTCACCCCAAGGTTTGACGAGTAAGCTAGCATAAATGATTTATGACAAGATTAACGACATGGTTTTTCGATTACTTTCCCGATGATAATGCACGGACGACGCTCAGCGAATCTGTATAGATAATGGATTTAGAAATATGATGTTCAACTATGTGACTTATAACCCGAAAAATGCCATATACCTCTGCCGTAAATATACTTGCCTTTACATTCATGGTTCTAGATGCTTCAAAATTGGGTCCATGCGCAGCACAAGAGACTGCAGTGAACGTTTTAGATGCATCGCTGAAAAACTCTGCAGCCCTGTATTTGTCCTGCACATACATGAAATGCTGCAAAATCCCACTTCTTGGTGTCCTGTTCTTATTGTATTTTAAGAAAGACAAGTCACATGCAACAGGACGAAGATGCCATGGTGCTACGAGATGAGTGTGAGGTGGCTTGAATGTGTCTAAAAAGGAAACCTCATGAATAGTGACCCGGTCCCTCACTCTCTGCGAGAAGGGAACAGGAATGGATGGGCGATTTAAAAAAGAGCTGTGATGTGGATGTATCATTAAAAACCGGTTTAAATGGATGGTTGTCCATTGATGAAATTTTAGAGGCATATCACAAGTCAACATATGCAGAAAACTAAAGTAATGATCAATAACCTCGGGACAGCACACCGGTTTGAGATAGGTGGCGAGGCAGTGGAAGTGGTAAAAGAATATATCTACTTAGACCAAGTTGCGACCCAAGATCCCAACCATGATACAGAGATAATTAGAAGGATCAGAATGGGGTGGCGTGCTTACGGCAGGCATTCTCAGATAATGAATAGCAGCCTACCATTGTCGCTGAAGAAGAAAGTGTATGACAGCTGCATCTTACCGGTACTCACCTACGGGGCAGAAACTTGGAGGCTCACTAAGAGGGTTCAACTTAAATTGAGAACGACTCAGCGGGCAATAGAGCGGAAAATAATTGGTGTAACATTAAGGGACAAGAAGAGAGCGGAGTGGGGCAGGGAGCAAACTGGTGTTAAAGACATATTAGTAGAAATTAAGCAGAAGAAATGGACGTGGGCAGGGCATGTAATGCGAAGGCAAGATAACCCTTGAGAAGGCAAGCATTGCAGGGGGCGGCAGAAAGTTAGATGGGCAGATGAGATCTAAAAGTTTGCGGGGATAAATTGGTCACAGTTGGCACAGGACCGAGGTAATTGGAGAATAATGGGAGAGGCATTTGCCCTGCAGTGGGCGTAGATAGGCTGGTGATGATGATGATGATGAACAAGTCAACATAGGTTCGTGATAAGCACCATTTGTCACACTCTGCGTAAGCCTCTGTACAGGGCTCGTACGGAATGCGCCACAAGTGGGGCAAAGTCCCAAGTGAAGCACTGGGTCCAGCATTTTAAGTGCTCTTTTCATGGCTGACCCATACACAAAACTCCGATAGTCCAATCTACACCCCACTAGGCTTGTGAAAATACGTAACAGGAGTTGCTTGTCGGTTCCACAGGACCGGTGGGACAAGATTTTAAGAATGTTGAGAGCCATAAGATATTTATGTTTAAATTGTTTAATGTGAGGGTTGAACGTAAGCTTTTCATCCGACACCACACCTAAAAACTTGTGTTCCTTCCTCACAGGAATTGATACGCCATTAACGGTAATGTCTGGTTCCGGATGGATTCCCCGATTCCTGGAGAAGACAACACAGGTGCTTTTACCTGGGTTAAGTTTAAAACCGTTGTTGTCTGCCCAGCTGGCAAGTTTTTTGACACCGAGGTGGACTTGACGCTCACAGATGGACATATTGCATGATTTAAAAGATACCTGGAAGTCGTCTAAATTGAATAAGAAATTGTAGGTGGCAATGCCTTCCCAAGTTAGTTCATTTTAACAATGAACAGAGCGCAGCTTAAACCTCCAACTTGCGGAACGATGTTTTCTTGCACATGAACTCTTGAGAGTCCGCTACCTACTCTCACTCGAAATGTTCTTTCGGACAAATAACTAGCAAGGGTGTTGAGCATACGGCCCGAAATACCGAAAGACTTCAGGTCACTGAGGATCCCGTAATGCCAAGCGTATCATAGGCCTTCTCAAGGAAAAAAACACCGTTGCGCGAAACTGTTTGTGAATGAAAGCGTCCTTGATCTATAATTCAAGGGCAACAAGTTGGTCATTTGTAGATCGCCCCTCCCTGAAGCCTGTCTGGCCACTCTCGAGAAGACTGTTGTACTCAAGAAAGTACACAAGTCTCCTGTTTATCATCTCCTCGAGGAGCGTGCACAGTCAGCTTGTAAGGACGATGGGCCGATAGCTAGCTGGAGAGGAAGGGTCCTTTGCTTCCTTCAGGAAAGCCACTACTATGGCCTCCCTCCAAGAGCAAGGATAGTGCCCCGAAAGTCATATGTGGTTTTATAGATGTAGGAGTGTTTCAAGAGTGTCTGGGTGTAGGTGTTGTATCATTGTGTATGCCATTTTGTCTGCACCAGGGGCTGAAAGCTTACATGTGGTCCGAGCAGCCTTAAGCTCATGAATTGAAAAAGGACAATTGTAAGAAGTGTGCGCCTTGTTATCAAGCAGAGACTTCTTTTCAACAGATGTTTTGTGTTTCATGAAAGTGTTTGTGTAGTGCACTGAACTGGACACGTGTTGGAAGTGTTGTGGAAGTGTGTTAGCCTGGTCTTCCAGTGTGTCCCCTGTTGTACTAACCAGGGACAGGCTGTGTGTCTGTTGTCCTTTTAGTTTGCTTATTCGTGTCCAGACTTTGTGTGTGTCAGTGTATGAGTTGATGGAAGTGAGGAAGGTGCGCCAACTCCCCCTTTTCGCCTCACGACGCAGTCGCTTCCCAAATGCCTTTTCCCATTTGAAAGAAATGAGGTTACCTGACGTGGGGTACCGGCGAAGGGCAACCCACGCCTTGTTCTGGAACTCTCGCGCCCGCCTGCAGTCCTCATTCTACCAGGGCCTCCTCTAATTGCGCGGGGCACTAGAGGCGTGGGGAATGGACTTCTCGGCGGCTTCGAGGATGTGCGCCGTGAGGAGTTGGGTAGCTTCTTCAACGTGTAGGTGTTCACTTGATGTGTGGTGTAGTTTATATGTTTCTGAAAATGTACTCCAGTTCGCTCTATCTTCATTGAACCTCTTATGTGAAGGTGAACTGTTCGGGCCTTTACCTATGTATGTTAATGTGGTTGGGAAGTGGTCACTACCATATGGGTTAGTGCCAACGTCCCATTCAAGAGATGGAAAGAGTACTGCCGAGCCAATCGCCAAATCGAGGTGTGAATAAGTGTTGTGTCCAATACTATGGTATGTAGGCTTGTTTTTATTGAATATGCATGCTCTCGAAGATGTTAGATATTTTTCGATAAGCCGAACTCGGGCATTTGTGCGAGCAGAGCCCCAAAGAGAGTTATGGGCGTTGAGGTCGTCTAGAAGGATGAAAGGTGTGGGTAGCTGATCTACAAGGCCCCCGAAATACGAGCTCAAGAGCTGGAAATCAGGAGGGATGTAAACTGAGCTCAGAGTTATGAGCCTATTGAAAATTATGGTACGAATGGCAACAGCCTCAAGGCCGGTCTGCAACTGGACAGAATGACACGCCAAGGACCTTCGGGAAATTATGGCCACACCCGCGGAAGATGTACCACCACTATCCCTGTCCTTCCTAAATACCAGGTAACTATTAAAAAGTTTGTATGTTTGAAATTTAAATGTGTTTATTGCATACACATGACACTTGGCTGATTGGAATGCAGTAACTCATAAACATCAACAAGATTTTTAAGAAGGCCTCGGCAGTTCCATTGCATGATCTTTTCTCTTTCCATTATTGCAGTTTAGATATTCTGGAGTATGTGTGTGTTTATGTGTCGGCTTTCGGGACTTGTACTCTTGGAAGGGGCTTTTTGATTTTCTCTACTGACCTGGACGCCGCAGCCCGTTCCTTCCGCTGTGGTGCATGCCGGAACGGCTCGACGTCTAGGTCGTCATCAGAGGGCAAGGGGGTTCCCAGTGCACTGGGCCCCCTAGACTTGGCCTGGGTACCCTTTTCGGTGCCCTTCGTTTTGGCCGCGACCGCCGAGGGCGTCAGGAGCACCCTGCGTGGCACAGGTGGTGCCGTGGAGGCGGGAACTGCTGCGGTTTCCTCCAGCTCCATCTCCTCCGGGCCCTCGCATGCGCTTCGGGCCGGTGGAGAAGAGGAAACAGTGGGTGCAGCAGCATCCCCACCAGACGTGGTTGCCACCACAGCCGCTGCTGGCTCAGCGAACGGTGCGGAGGTGGGTTGGGCTGCGTGAGGCAACCCAGAGGGGGCGGGAGCGGGTTCAAGTCCGACTCGCGGTACTGGGTCCCCGCGGAAACAAGACGCCGCTCCGAGGCCCTGCGAGCTGCGTCGGCGTACCTCCCCAGGATAAAAGAGGCCAACCTCTTTCGCGCCTCGGGGAAGGAGATGTTCTCGGTTCATTTCACGTGGATTATCTTCTTTTGCTCATGAAACTTATCACAGCTGCGGGACCATGCCGCGTGTGGTCCCTGACAGTTTGCGTAGGTGAAGGTGGTAGAGTCACAATTTTCAGTGGGGTGGTCGTGTGCGGCGCATTTTGCTGAGGTCGGTTTGCCGCGGCAAGAAGTTGTAGCGTTCCCGAACCGCTGGCACTTGTAGCAGCGGCGCGAGTTAGGTATGTACGGACGTACACCACACCTAATGAAACCAGCATTGATGCGCTCAGGAAGTTCTGAACTGGTGAATGTTAAGATTATGTGCTTTGCTGGTATTTCTACATTGTCGCGACAGATGGTGATTCTCCTGACAGCTCTTACGCCCTGATCCTTCAGGCCTTCCAGAAGGTCGGCCTCTGTTTCACTTAGCAGATCTGGCTGAGATATCACCCCCTGCGAGCTGTTGAGGCTGCGGTGGGGTGTGACAGTGATGTCCTGATCTGCCTTGCGGGTTTGGGTCAAGAGATTTGTGGTTTGCTGCTGCGTCTTGACTTCAACCAACACTTCCCCTGTTCGTAGTTTTTTGGCCTCGAAAGATTTGCCAACGATTCCTTCAAGGAACTTGGAGACGAGGAATACAGACTGGGAGAAGACGGGTTTGGATTCGTCTATTGATTCAAGGACCAAAAAACGGGGATAGTTGTCACGTTTCGGAATGTTGATAGTTGGTAGCGATAGAAAGAAAACTTCGGTGCGGCCCTTTTTCGGGGGCAGATAACGTTTGAGGGGGCGTTTTGAAAATTCCGTATGATACATTGGAAAGCAGGGATACGGGGGTACTTTCTCCTTTGACCTTACCCTGGTAGTCAAAGAAGTCCCGGAGCTCCCTGCCTGGTAGACAGGCAGGGAGCCCATCGGCCGGAGCTAGACCATGGCTCCGACGGCCACCGTTCACGGCTTCTACGAATCACCTTTAAACACCTCGCCACGGTTCGACACAGCTTATGTATGGGAGCTCGGAGTCCGCGGTGTCGCTGCTCACCGTCACATTAATACTCAAGGTGTCCCGTGCGGGGCATTAGACTAAAATTGGAAGTTACCTAACCTTAAGCCTAAACGTGCAGCGTTACACCCATCACTACCGATTGAAAACATTTCAGCAAGCGTGACGTCTTAGAGTGCAGCACTTAACTGGCCTCTCCCAGGGTTTCGCCTCTTACCTCGCCAGCGCCCGCCGATGTAACCTAGAGAACAATTTAAGCACCGAGGAGAAAGAGCGAAGATGAAAGCGGAGGAGGAGAGTATTGTGAAAGTGTGACAAGGAAGCGGTATGCCGGGGCTGCCTGGCGAGACGCGCAGTGCTGCGGTGACCCGCTTCCAGGGAACACCAGTGTAACGCGCGCCATCGTGCTTTCGCCAATGACGAGATGACTTGCTGAGAAGGCAGTGCATCGACTGGCGCTGCAGCTACACAAGCTGCCCCAGCCGACGCTAGGCGCCGCTGACCCCAGGATCCAGAGGTGCCTGCAGCCCAAGCAGCAGCAATGCCCCGTCTCCGAGAAGACTCTGCAGTTTGCGCTGCGCTCAAATTTCGCATTAGGGAGTACAGCAATCGTCACCCATTTTTTTAATTAACGTCACCAGCCAAGATTCCTAGAAAAAGTATTACTTGAATTTTGGCTGGTTGCTGCGGTAAAAATTGGAAAGTGATATACACGCATACAGCGGCACGGCACCACATGATACTCTCTGACAAAGCTGGACATGTGTCCTGCTGCAGTGCATCTTGTTGCAGGTGCTGCTTCGACATCCCCGAAATAATAATTAATAAATTACTGTACATACAGTACGATACTTGGCCTACCTAAGGAAATGTGCGCGACAAGTGGCCAGGGCAAAAGACAGGGGTCCATGTTGAAGGATCCCCCTTCGAGCATAAAGGGTTCGCGAGCCCGAACCCGCCCGACGAAGTAACGCCGATCCGTATGAGAACAAATCACCGGTTTATTCCGGGAAAACCAAGGTAGGGAAAAACAAACAAAGCAAGTTGGGAGCAATATAAAAAGAGTACAGCAAGCAAGCACGGAAAGCGCGTAAACAAAACATTGCGGCGGTTGACGCCCTGCTTGTCCACAAAGTTACAGCATGGTGCTGTACACTCACGACGACGTCATCAGTCACTTGGGCCGACGACGGGTAAAGAGCGTCCGCCGCGGACGTTGGTTGCTCCTCGCTGTCTGGCGTGATTGCTGTGGCTGGCCGCCCGTCCGTCGCGTCCGCCATAGAGTTTCTTACAGTATACACTAGACAGGAATCTGGCGCTAGCGTCTATGCGGCTAACATCAAGGCCGTCTGTGTCGTCATGGACCGCCATTATACATCGCGCTCGCCTTAGTTTCATCATTGGCTTGGATTCAGACGTGTTAGCGACCGCAAATTTAAACAAAGTGCCACATAAACGCAAAGAATAGTGTGCAATTATGTAACTGGACAATCAAAACAGGCTGTTTTAAAACTAATAATAAAGGACGTAAAGCGTATTTTTGCCGGAACGGTTGTGCCTGCTATTCCGCAGGCGAAGGGTTACTATTTGGGGGGGAAACTTATTAGAGACTCTGGTTTTATTAATTTTACCATTATTGCAAATAATAAGTTGCTTGAAGACTTTGGAAAGTTTTTTGAGCGTGCCTATTAAAACGTTGCCTTCATTATGAACCGGTGCACATACCACCAACTAGTTTAATAAGAAAAAAGGAAACGTGGCGTTAAACAATCGTGCACGATGACAAGATAGGACGCATACAAGCGCCCGTATCTGTCGTAACCCCGTGGTCTTATCTTGTCTTCGCCGAAGTACGTTTTGTTTCTTCTTTTCGTCGGCTACACATTTTGCGGCGGCATATTATCCGCTCAGTCATGCGTCCTTCGACTGGGGCAAGAGCAATTCGTCACGTGCAATTACGCACTGCCTGCTGTTTCACCGAACACGGCTACCACAGAACAGGGAGGATTTCGGCTTCCTTGTAGCTCGTAAACGTGTAAATGCATAGTGAAGAAAGCAAATCCCAAAAACCGCTTAAGAATCCAATTGCCATGCTAAGCCCAAGCCAAAAAGGGTGTCTTCCCTGAACCCCCACGACGACATGGCTTACAAGGCGCAGTTTCCTCTTAGTATACTTACTAAGAAACTCTATGGCGTCCGCGTCCCGCGGAAGCAGCCGCTTTCGCGTCTGCTCCGGTGCGCACTCTCCCGCGGCGCTCCTGTGAGCGCTGCTTTTACGCCACTCCGTTGGTTATGCGCATGTTCTGCGTTGTATGCGCACTACCCGTATTTGTCCCGTCTCACTGTTCATCACACACGCGCGCATGGGCTGATGACGCACTGACGCCACTATCCCTGTTCGACGCGCGCACTTCACCGTAATCACCCCGCGCGTGCGCTCGTAGGGGCTGCGTCCCTACAATGTCCAGCTTTAAACATGAAGGAACGACCCACCGAGGTGGCTCAGCGGTTAAGGCGCTCTTCTGGTGACCCGAATGACGCGGGTTGGATCACAACCGTGATGGCTGCTTTTGAGATGCAGAGGAAAAGCAGAACCGCCTGGATGTAAAAATTTCGGCGCACGTTAAAATCTCCAGGAGGTCAAAATTTATACGGAGCCCTCTACTACGGCGCGCCTCGTAGCGTAAATCTAGCTTCGGCGCGCGAAACCCCGCAATAAATACATAGGAGCGAAAGGCAGAGAGCTAGAGAGAGTGAGAGGCAAAAGTCGATCATGCGCTGTCTGAAACGTTCCATGCAGAGAGAGAGAAGCAGTTCGTGGCATCTCTATTTGGTTAGAAGCCGTACGTGCTTTGTACGTGTGTCACGGACCAACGTTTTGGCGCGCTGCTGTAACTGGTTTCTAGCTCGCCGTTTTACATGTAGTAGAATTTCATTCTTCTGCCAAATCCATGCAAATTCTCTTGCTACTAGTACTGTAACATTGGCGTCGACGAATCGAGCAGGCTCCACTTGTAAGATGCGGCCTTTGACAGCACTTCTATGATTTTCTCCAGTCCTGCTCATCATGTTTTATGGACATCCAACGACATTGCTTCGTTGCCTAGGCGTTTGCCGTGCCCTTTTTCATGATCAGGTGCTACGCACCGAACTCGTCGCTTTCGGCCACGGACGCAAGGGACTTGCGAGTTTTTGCGAGCCACTTTTGTGGCCGAATTTATTAACTTACCCCACGCGTGATGCCGTCTCTAAGCATCTTGTACAGTATAGACACGAAGTTGCAGTTCTCTGCGGTGGATCAAAATTTCTCAGTGAATGCGTCCACGGGCACCCCTTCATACTGCTTCCTGTGACATATTTTGGAACTGGCTGAAATTTTGTTTTACATTTTGTTTATAGTATTAGCGAAAATACGTATGTGAGTACTTGGTTTGCGGCGCAACGCCAATGAAGGCCAAAATGGTTCCGTCATGTTAGGTGTGGCGCTTTTATTGAGATACCGTTTTTGACGTAACTAGTCGTGTTACGGGAGTGTCTAGAACCGTTCACATAAAACAGTTAGGTTAAAGTTCGGCATATGCGCATGAACGCGGTAGGGGGCAAAGGGTGGAGGTACGCTGAATGCTCCTCTCCTTTCTTGGAGATCCGGAGGCTGTATGCGATTTGAAATGCAATTTCTAAATCCGAGGTGTTCAAGATAAGCTAATACTTGTATAACGGTTTATTCCTCAAAAGCAACGATTGATGAAGTGGCAATACCATATGATTTTGAAGTGCACGAAGGTACTTCTGGCCTGTATTGTGAAAGTACCGACATTCGAATAAAATTTGTGTGCCTAAAATGCGAAGTCTGCACTTGTCGCAACCTGGCGGTGGGGCTCAGTTTACAAAGTATGAATGTGAAGTGTATGTATGGGATGTCTGTAATCTGCATATCAATATTTCTACAGTTGCTTTTTGTTCTTAGGTAAAGAATCTCCCATTTGGGGTTTTATAATGAAGAGTTGCGTGCGTGTGTGTGTCCTCTGTTGGTGCAGCGTTCGAGCATTTCCTTTCCATTGACGGGTTCAAAGTCGAGATGAGGCGGGTGTGGGGCATTCACATCACAGCGGAGTGCTGCCGTAGCGGCGCTCTTGTCAGCGAGTTCGTCGCCAGAAATACCGTTGTGCCCCGGAACCTAGTACGCTATTATTGCATGTTTTATCGTATAGGTTCACATTCACTTCTTTATGACCCGGTCGAACACCACGTCCCTACTTCTCTTAAATCGTCCTCATAACACTCAAGGAGTCTGTCGATGTAATACATTTCTGTCTTTGCTCGTGCTATGTGTGCTGCTTTTAATGTAACATGTGTCTCAAGCGTAAATATATTGGTGTTTCTACTTTTTGTCATTGTCATAGTTAACTAGAGACTTTGTAGAGCGCATGCCGCACCAGTGGATGACTTTGAGCAACCGTATGGAAAGCTGTGTAACATCGTAAAATTCGTTGCTTCGGTGCATGTTGTTTGTCAATTCGCTTGAAAGACATGTCGCAGATGAGAGCTTTCGAGTCCTTATTTAGAGTCTTTTTTATGCACTTTCGAGTCTTCTTTATAAAGTACGAACGCATGCAGGGGCATTTCCATTAGTTGGCCTAGGAATGATGTTCTTAATATAACGCCACTTTTGGAGTATACTTTTTCTGTGTCATTTAAGATATTCCGCATTTTTATTGTACTCAGGAATTGATTGATTGATTGATTGATTGCTTGATTGATTGATTGATTGATTGATTGATTGATTGATTGATTGATTGATTGATTGATTGATTGATTGATTGATTGATTGATTGATTGATTGATTGATTGATTGATTGATTGTGCGGCCAAACTACACCTACGCCATGAGGTATGCCGTAGTGGACGGCTCCGGTTTTATGTCGACGACGTGGGGATCCTTAATGTGCGCCGTAATCTTGGCACACGGGCTTTTTCGCTTTTAGCCTTCATCTGCAAAGCAGCCAGTGCGGCCTGGATGTAACTCTCGTCTTGGGCTTAGAATCACAACGTCTTAGCCTCTGAGCGGCCGCAGCTGGCGGAATTGATAGTCGCACGCTTGTTCAATAAATTAAGCTACCGACTCCATAATCATCCATGGTCGCCTCCTTTCCCTGTCTAACAAGCGGGAATTGTAACTGTTTAGAAAATAAAATGGCGGAACATGCGCAAGGGGCGAGGGCTGTAATAGAATGGTAGAGGATCTCACGCAGGGCCGTAAGCCTGGGGTACCGCAGGCCGGTTTGTCCAGCGGTGTGGCAAAAGACCAAATCAGACATTCTGTCTTGACGCCTGCGTGGCCCCTGCATTTCCGTAAAGACTCTTTGCGCTTGTTTCAAACGAAAGCTCAGTATGTAAAGGATTCCGTGCACATTTTATGTGCACGCTAACAAAACACCGGTTGGCAAAGCCGAATTCTTTTACATAAAAGAAGAAAACGTGGCGCAAACCAGACGTGGACGAGAGAAATACGACAGATATTACGCAAAATTTATATCTGTATGGCGCCTGTATCTCTCGTATCTTCTTTCGTCATCGTCTAGTTTGCGTCACGTTTTCTTCTTTTTTGTAAACATGTACCAACTAGCTCAGCAACAAGTCTTGTTAAATTCTTTTGCAAGTAGTCACAAAAAAACTTGCTGCAGCTCTTCGTTAATAATTGTTTTTCCTTAACATTTTATGACAGTTTGGCTCTAAGACAGAAATACTATTGCGCAGAGTTTTGCATCAACGTCAATATCGTATATATAACATTAAAGTTGTAAACATACAGAGTCTTTTGTCGGTTGTCAATACTTGAGAATCTACCGGAGAAGTACGGTTAGAGAAAACGGCTGTAACTACTTCTTCATCAAAACTTTTCCAGGAAAAATTAAGTGACAATTTTTCGTTAAGACGCTTATGTTTTTGCACTGAGTTCCAGTTTCTGATCATAAGAAGCTTTCTAGAAATCAGTTCGTTCTTGGTTCGAAGTTTCGTGTCACTTGGGTTCCGTGCGCTAAACATCTTGTCTGGTCGTGCACCTCCACAAGAGAAATCGCTCTTCATTTTCGTCCTTCTCTGCGTTGCTTTTGGTCAGTAGCTAGTTTAGCTGTCGATTTATTTTGAATATTGTTGTTAAAAACCCACAACTTTTGGAGCGGCCGTCAGAAGACTTCGATAAAGCCATCATTCCAAAGAATGGTATTTATGAGAAAGAAGGATCACATGCTTCCAAATGTGTTAGGAGACAAGCTTTTTCGACAGAGGAACTAACCCAGCATAGAGTTCTGTAGCTTATCTCTGAGTGGGGACCTTCTCGTTTTTGTCGCTTCCGCTCGATCTTACCATTTCTCTGATGCAGTGAAATCATCGTTCCCTGATAACGTAAGAAGAGATTATCCAGACGCGGAAGTTTTCTTATGTAATTTAAACAGTTGCTGTACAACATCGCTGATGAGAGGAACATTTGCATTCGCCAAGTCACTTCGGGAGTGAGAGAGACAATGCTTTCGGGTGTTACGCCAATAGTATTTCTGTCGCTATGGCGTCGGCTTTATTTCAAAAACTTTCTATAGCCATCCCAGTCCAGTGAGAATCGAAATACGATGATGATACTGATGCCACGCTATGATACATATCTACCGGATTTATTTTCCTTCGAGGGCAGCAAGTATAATCACCCGAACATTAATGAGCACACTTTAATGTAATTTGAACGAGTCGGATCATGCGTCATGCCAATAAATTTCTGCGCTCTAACGTCCTCATCTAATCCTTGCATGACGTTACAGTCTTCCCCTAGTCACGTCAATTTTCCGGCAGCCAAGTTTGTTACTGTGAGGATCGAACACTTGTCCACGGTGATAGAAAATAGCCAGCGCAAGGAAGACGAGGACGAGGAAGGTAACAGACACAGCGCGGCTGTGTCTGTTACCTGTGTCTGTTGCCGCACGTGTACACGTGTACACAAGTGTGCACCGGTTTTATCTGACACAACTGTGTTGTTCAAACACCCTAAGTAACATACTAGGGAAGTGTCTGAGGCTTTTTTCATATAAAAAAATTGCGAAACTTGTGTTAGCCAACCTTCTGTGTCCTTGCACAAAAGCGAAATCTGTTATCTTGCAGAACGTGCGACTTGACGAGTTGCAGGCTTGCGCAGTGACTCATTCTTGAAGTGAACTGTTTTGACATGCGCGGTTTTTGGTGTATATATGTTTTTCCTTTTCCAATAAAAATGCAGTTGTGAGTTAAAAAGCCGCGCTGTGTTTGTTACCTTCCTCGTCCTCGTCTTCCTTGCGCTGGCTATTTTCTATCACCATGAACCAATACCAACTCGCCCAGGTTGCCATCTTGTTGCGAACAC
Source organism: Haemaphysalis longicornis (assembly GCF_048455015.1). Classification (NCBI taxonomy): domain Eukaryota; kingdom Metazoa; phylum Arthropoda; class Arachnida; order Ixodida; family Ixodidae; genus Haemaphysalis; species Haemaphysalis longicornis. Next base: position 197,967,311 of record NW_027526361.1, read on the forward strand.
TTGTCATTTCTCCGGATTACATGCCGGCAAAACTCTATTTCTTACACCAAAAATGAAATCGTGTGTTCCGCACAAGTTTCTTTTTTCAACAAAAAACACTTTTTAAAAGATTAAGAATTTTGTTTCTTTTCACTTTTTTGATAGAGTAATCTGCTTCCGTACATTTCATTTCAAGTTCCTAGTAATACCCAAGGTTCCTTCACGTAAGTTAGGACAGAAGTACGCTTTGTATTTTGAGATTTTTTCTAGAGATAAGGGCAAAAACTGTTGGCAACTTGAAAGTGTTTTCTACGCATGCACTCCAGGTCTGACAAATTGGAGACATTAGTTTTAGTCGGATATTATATTCCTCGATAAAAAAAGATTATAGCTGCAAAGGAGAAAAAAATGGGAACAATTCTCCCACGTGCCACACCGCCTTCTTAAAGTAATAATTTAGTCCTGAGGAGGAGCACCACATGGGGAGCAGTGCTTGGAGCACTGTAGGTTTACATTTGTATAACTTGGCTTGTGCGAGCTCGAAATGTTTGGGCTGATTATTCGCGAATATTGTATAACTAACTACTCCGGGAAAATGTTGAAGCACTGGTCCCATATTCAGGGCTGTTATTCAGCGTGTAAGTAACCTCGGCTCCTCAACACCACTGGGGCATACTTATAATAAATTTCTGCCGCGTGTATAAAAAAGAATATTTGAAGTGTGAAGACACATTTTAAGTTTTTAAATATCGCCAGGTGTACTCCCGGTATAGAGGCAAACAGCACAACACTCAACTGCGAAATATGTCACTATAAAGGATAAATGTTTCTTTAGTACTTCTTCTACAGCATAAGATAACAAATGGACAGTTTCGGCGGGCAATCAGTATACCATCACACATTTTCTGCTTTTCTACGGTGAAATCCTGCCCACGTCAAACGTTCGTTCGCGCAGAGCCTACATGTGAGACAGCTTGTTTTGTTATCATTTTTGCTTTGTATTTTGTTACTTTGTGTTTTCGTCTTGCCAGAAATGTGAGCCTTCCGAGTAAAGCAGCCGGTTTTCTCTTAAAGGCGCATGTGATCCTCGCTTCCCGAAGATTGTTAAAAAAAAATCAAGTTGGGCACGTGGCAGTTTCTCAAGCAGCTTATTTTACGGTCTTGTTACTCCGGCGAAACTTTATCTTCAAAAGCTTTCCGTGCGCGTTCCCCAGGCCACAATCGATACAACCTGGGAAAAAATTCCCTTCACGTGGTTGAACGCGTCCTTCTATTTTGCCCTATTCTTTCTCCTCTAAGAAAAAGGATCTCTCCCCTTCACCATTTTACGCTTCTTCCAGCATGTAAGGCAGTTTTCAGACTACCGACGCAACAGCCATAACGTGCGCTATGGACGTAAAAAAACGCCGTTTCACGCAGTTCGTGTGGCTAAAACGTCAAATGACGTCATTATTTAAAGATATTACGACAGTTGCGAAAACAGTCTGAGCCCGCCCTAACTCGGCATTACTTTTGTTATATTCGTTACGTAACACTGATCTCTTGTCAAGCCCACATGTTAGAAGGTGTTTTATGTAACGCTCAAGTTCGACCGAGCCCCCGTGTACTTAGCTGAAGCCTACACCTGCAGTTTGCGAACTTAAAGGCCTGTGTCTACCATACCAGAAAAAATGCGCCTTAACTTTATTTCATTGTTGTTCTTTCAAATGTGCTTATATACTTTTTCACAAAGCTTCCTGGAATAAAGTGCGCCTAAGAAAAGGTTGAGCAATCTTGCGTTAAAAGAACATTGTTTCTTGGCTGATAGCAGGCCCAAAGCAATCTTGTTCTCACGATGGGGCGACGGCTGCCGAACTGACAGAAAAATACTAAGTGCGCCTAGACGTGTGGACACGCGCGTTAAAGATATAAATATAACCCTATTTCTTTGAAGCCCTCCTTTACACTTCAGGGGACAGTAGATAAAGTTGCAGCGTCGGTAAATGCAATGGTAAACGGTACACCGATGCATCATAGATATGTCGGTGGAACAATGTACCCCGCTTTATCCACAAAGCCTCAAGAGATTGCTTAACACTCAGCACGTGAGGGGAAGAAAGTTTTCATTAACGCTAAGATCACCGCGCAATAACATTTTAGGACATCTATAACAAACCATGGAGCCTAACGTACAAACTTCAACCATTTCAAATTAGTGGTACCCGCAAGCATAACAACAAGAAAACAAATATTTGCAGTTGCCTGGGTGAGAGCCCAATCATAGTTCGCAGCATCTCATAAGGATCATGCGGGTTTGAAGGCCAAATATGCCAACGTTGCGGCGAATAAACATTCGTAGGAAACAGTATTAAAAGGGGCCCCCCTTTCATGTCGCCATTTATTGTCTCCCATAAAGTGAGCGCGGAGATAAGATCCCCACCGGTGTGTGCTGCTACACAGCGTGACACTGAGAATTAATTTAGTGTTTTCCATCTCATGCGACAGACGGCTCAGATGTTCTAGCCTTTCTGCACGAGACCGCGTAGGAACGATTCGGCACATGGTTTTTGCACCAAGATGCGGCCTTCAATGAGTTTCGAGATGGGAGGCAATGTTCATGTATTAAACTTTTTCTCATATACAGTGAAAGCTTGTTAATTCGATATTGAATAATTCAAATGTGTGTGTACTTCAAACTGGACAATTTGGTTCGTCCAAGCTCTAGTGAAGTCTGTTTATAAAAACAGCCCCTTAATTTGAACGCCAGTGGCCTCCGTCACGAATATTTTCACCTACGCGCCACTACAGCGGCGCCTTGCAACTGACTCGTGGAAGGCACTGTTGCAAATCGTCATTGTGGGGGCGTGTTGACGCGGTGCGCCAGCTTCCATAAAGCACCCCATGACCGCGAGCCGGGATGATTTCCCACTTAGCACTGGTGCGGTAAGAGAAAGACGCTTGCCGGTGTTCTGCTCATCGCCATACATGGTTCGGCCAGAACCCTTCGAACGAGCGTTGTCGGTGGCAGCGGCGGCTGACTCATCGCCACGTGCGCTACAAGGAACTCCTTCTTACCCTCCGTCTCTGGCAACAGTATGCTCCGGCGCTGCAGGACGCATCCAGTGAATTGTGCTTTGTGTATTACTTGTTTTTCTTGCGGTCAGCAATACCCTTGAGGGGGGGGGGGGGGGTTTGACTGTTGACACTTTGGGTTGTAAATACGCGTTCTCCACGAGCGCCCTTCAATTCGTCAATGGCATCGGATCCTGGCATTACTCCTCCCTAGTCATGTGAGCACGCCAGGGTGCTGCTCCGGTCGCTGTTCATCTCGACATGCTGTAAACCCGTTACGTTTCGCTCTCGGCTTTTTGTCTTCATCTCCGAGGCAGCTCATCAGCTCGCCCCTCGTCCTCCACACTACCACTACATGACGGAGTTGACAGAGCTCGGTACGGGGACACCCTCGCCAATGTAACAATTGGGGACAGCTCCACAAATCCAAATTCAGGGACGACAAACCGACTTCAGACTCGTAGAATTCACGGCGCTCAAAGTAGAATGCGGGTCCTTTCCTCACTGAGTTTTGCCCAGCTTCATAGGATAGGTGGTATGATGTGTAGGAGATATGACGTTTGTCTTTGTCGCGTGGGATTTCGCACAACACTATTATGGTTCCGTGGGAAAGTAGTACTTCAGGTAGCCATGAATTTGAAAGCGTTGTGAAAACCGCAGCTGTTGGAGCTTGCAAAAGAGTCGCGCTTGAATGTTTCGGAGTCAGTGAGAAAATCAGTGCTGATATAGGCTATACTCGCTGCGGCGGCGGACAATGAGGAGGTGTCGGAATGCATTAAACTCGCAAATCAACGAGAGACAGCTAAACGTAGGCGGCAGAGGCTGATCGCCAGCAAGAAAAACCAGAACAGGAGCTCGAATGATAGAGACTCCAGGTGAAGGAAAGAAAGCAGCAAATAGAGATGACGCGCCTCAACATCAAAATGTCTTGATTTCACGTTGAGACGGACAGCAGCGTGTAGTCAGCGGCGACTGAGCGACTTACGCTGCGCATGAGTGACCTAATGCGACCCTACAAGTTAGAAGGCATTGTGTTTTTGGCCAATTTCGATCGTGCGTGCCAGAAGGGCCAGTTCAGTCGCTACACATGGCTGTAAGGGTAGCTTACGCTTTTGCCAGGCGAGGCATCCGTTGTAATTGCCCGCTTGCCCAAAGGGGAGGGGGAACACTACGAGACGGTGAAGTCGAACACCCTGCATAAGTATATAGTCTAACTGTTGCAGCATTTCGCCAGAATTTTCATATGGCCGGAAAAGGTCGGGGCTACTCTTACTCGGACTTTGCTTATAAGATTATCACAAACGGGGAAGAATGGCTCAATGAAGCGAAGGCCTTTGGTGAGCACGACAAGTTGATTCTAGTGCATCGGTCTAGAAGAGTTTTATCACCTACCGGGAAACGTGAGGCACTGGTTGCCCCACCGGCCAGATGTAAATACTTTGAATCGAGGAGCGCAATTCACCGATGAGTTCGACGCACGTCGAGGTGTGCAGGGGCCCAAGAACGGCCACAGAGAATTAAAGCAGAGACCTTACAAGCCAGCGCGGAAGGCGGGGCTTCCCAGAACCCTTCCAAGGAACGTTATGGGTGGCAGCGCCCGCTGACTCATCGCCACCTAAGCTGCAAGGGCTTTCCCTTCTTCTTTCGGGCAACAGTATGCTCCGCCGCTGCGGGACGCGTCTTGTCATTCGTGTTTTGTGTATTAGTCTTTTTATTGCTGAGTGCGATCCGTAAGAGGGGTGTTTACCGTTGTCGCATTGCGTTGTAAATACGCGTTCTCCTCGAGCGCTCTTCCGTACTCCTGGTTCATCAGATCCGGCCATTACTCCGCTTGTGTACGGTTAGCACGCCGGAGTACGGCTCCTGTAATCGTCCCTGTTCATCTCCCCATACAGCAAACCAGTTAAGTTTCGCTCTTACCTTTTCGTCACCGCAGCTCTTCTGCTTGCAACACGTCCACCACCCTACGAATACATGGCGGAGGCGACGGAGCTAGGTACAGGAGGCGCATTCGCCAATTTAGGAGCACTGCGACCCACACACGATGCTCTGTGGCCTCCAAAATAGGGAGAAAAAGTGGGAAAAATGTTGAAACAGGTAAAATAAATGGGGGACCACCATTACAAGTGTTCTTCAAGACGTATTTTTTACGGACTACGTCGATGTGAACACGAGTTCAGGGTGTGCGGCATGCTGACACATGGCATCCCTTCTGAGGTTACGAGCGGAGATCTTGTCACGGCCAGTGACGACGAGTAGTAGTAGGACGAAGCACCAGTACGGTAGTCCACCCGAAAATCATGACTGTACTGAATGCCACCCTTGTATTCTTCAGTTTGGAGGAATACGCGAAAAAGAGGCGTTTCGCTACATAGGCTACTTCGATCAAAACGTGCTCGCCTCCACTTTTCAGCATAAAAGGGGGCTTCACTCAGAATTTTTCAAGCATTCACTTGTTGACATACATTACTGCCCCCTAATGGCATTGTACAGCGGTTGTTCTTTAATTTGCTCCGTTAGAACTTGCAGTAATTGGAACTGATGGGGCGTCCCCTTGCAGTTCCTATTAAGGATGATTTAGTGGTATGGAAATATTCACTGCCAAGTGTAATTGACATGTCACGAATTAGATCTATAACGCTATTTCCACAAAAGCGCGATATCAGGCTCAGTAATATGAAAGCTTTGAAACAGGCTGTAGGTCAAGAATTACACTTGCACGATCGGTTGGCTATGCTTGGTGGCTTTGGTGCGCTTCTAAGTACATGCTTCCACTGCGGTAATTTACCAGACGCGGTGGCTCAATGGCTAAGGCATTGTTCTGCTGAGCCTAAGGACGGGGGCTCGATTCCCGGCAGCGGAGCCGCTTTTTCTGATAGAGGCGGAAAGCGAAAACGCCCGTGTATTCGAAATTTCGGCACAGGTAAAAGATCCCGGGGTGGTCAAAATCAATCCGGAGCCCTCCACTACGGCGCGCCTCATCGCCTGTGTAGCGACGGCGCGTTAAACCTCTCAATGAATCAATCAATTCATCAATCAATAAATTGTTCCGTCAATCAATCAATCAATCAATCAATCAATCAATCAATCAATCAATCACTCACTGCGGTAATTTGTTCTGGATTTTTATGGAGTCGCGCTTCAACCGTACTTGATGAGCCTTTGTCTTATAATATATACTACACAAACTTTAATTTGAAAGCCGATTTATTTACACATCCTTGCCGTAAACAGCAGCGGTACGCATGCATGTCCGTCAAATTTTGTTGTAAGGAAGTCAGTGATATACTTAAAAATTATAGGCCGATCAGCTTACCGTCAGTAACTAACAAGGTACTCACCAAGGTAATCGCTAGCAGAATTTCTGCCACCTCAGATTTCAGTCAACCTAATGAACAAGCAGGATTTCGTAATGGCTATTCAACGATGGACCATATTCACATGATCGATCAGGTTATGGTGGAATGGGCGGAATATATTGAACCCCTATATATTGCCTTCATAGATTATGATAAAGCATTAGACTCGGTTGAGGCCTCAGCAGTCATTCAGGCATTGCGGAATTAGGGTGTAGACGAGCTTTAATTAAGAATACCAGAGGATATCTGCAATTGGTCCACTGCTACCATCGTCCTCCATAAGGAGAGCAGTAAAATACCTATAAGAAAGGGCGTCAGACAAGCAGACACAATCTCTCCAATGTTATTCACAGCATGTGTACAAGGAGCATTCTGAGCATTCGATTGGGAGCAGGTGCGGGTAAGAGTTAATGGAGAGTACCTCCGTAACCTCAGATTTGCTGATGACATTGCCATGCTGAGTAACTCGGGGAACGATTGCAAAGCATGCTTACCGCTGTGGACAAGCAGAGTAGATTCCTGGGACTGAAAATAATATGCAGAAAGTTAAAGTAATGCTCAAAAACCTCGGGAGAGTACAGCGGTTTGAGATAGGTGGCGAGGCAGTGTAAGTGGTATGCGAATATACCTACTTAGGCCAAGTGTGAACCCGGATCCCAACCACGAGGCAGAGATAAATGGAAGGATAAGAACGGGGGAAGCGCATTCGGCAGACATTCTCAAATAATGAATGGCACTCTGCCATTTTCGATGAAGAAGAAAGTGTATGACAGCTGCATCTTATCGGTACTTACCTATGGGACAGAAACGTGGACGCTCACTAAAAGGGGTCAACTTAAATTGAGAACGCCTTAGCGAGCAATGGAAGGGAAGATGATAGGTGTAACATTAAGAGACAAGAAGAGAGCAGAGTGGGTCAGCAAACAAACGCGTGTTAATGACATATCAGTGGAAATTAAGAACAAATGGGCGTTGGCAGGGCATGTAATGCGAAAGCAAGGTAACTGTTGGTCATTAAGGGTAAGAAAGTGGGTCCTTAGAGAAGGCAACCGTGGCAGGGGATGCTGAAAGTTTGATGGGCCAAGGAGATCAAGATGTTTGCGGGGATAAATTGGTCTGGACTGGAACAATTGGAGATCCATGGGAGAGGCGTTTGCCTGCCGTGGGCGTAGATAGGTTGATGATGATGATGATGGCGATTATGATGATGAAACTCAAGAATGCGCCTGAGTGAGCTCTTCAGAATGAATACAAAGAGCAATCAGTGCGATCAAAGCGGCACAATATGACAACAGCCAGCACAACGTTTTATAAAAACAATTACTTGACTTCACTCAATGCAAGCATGAAAATTTTGATTGTGCGAAGTCCCACTGCAGATTACGTTTGTGAGTCAAAGTAGATTCGGGCTTTTTGATTGGCCGAATCTGTTCCTGTGGTCACCGCTATTTTTTATGTAGGCGTATAGTGGCAAAGCTTATACGTTGACATTTCTGTGTGTGCACGTGCCCCAGTCCTTTGTACGCTAGCCATTTTTCTATTCACCATGAAAAGAATGTGAATTTGGTTCTCATTCTGTGGTAATTATGAATGAATGAATTGTTTATTTCCACTTATATGCATACCATGTACGTTTACAGTGGCGGGGCAAAAAAAAAGCTGTACTATGCAGCTTGACTAGTAGCACTTGGCCCCGTAAGGTAAAAAAGAAGGACAAGGTGGTCAGCATTTCAGACAACCTATCCGTAACTGAGACAAAAAATCAACGCAAGAAAATGAGAGGCCATTGTTCTCCGGGTAAGGTTAGGCTCCTTGCTGAATTTAATGATCAGTCCGAAATTTAGTACGCATGATTGGTAGGAGGCACATTTGGTTCACACGGGCGATGTCATTCATCATGTGGCTTGCATGCATCTTTTGTGTTTTTTACACGAATACTTAGCTCTGTTCCGAATGCCCGATTAGCGTGGCGCATGTACTCCGCGTCTTGGTCGAGAACTGCCCGGCCTTGCGTGGATTTGTTGCTTACAAGGACACAAAATTTTCCTGGAAGCGAGAGGCCAACAGCTGCGGTGTAAAAATATACGAAAATGATAGATTTTTTGTTTTATTCTTATACATACGATCGCATAATGCGCTGCGAACCTGAGGATCTGGTTTGTGTTCACCCTCTGATACAAGCTGAGAAGCCAGCAACACGGCGTTTGACGTCTACCGCGTGCCAGCCGCACCTAGACCCTTTTTCAACCGTTGTTTGCGGTATTTTAAGTTCAGGGCACTTTAGTGGACCGGCTTCTCGACATAGATCGTCCTTGGTCACACTATCTGGCCACCGCAGCCACGCGGCGTCAAGGACCTAAAGAGAGGCTTCGAAAAGATACCCGATTGTGCCTCGATTCAGCCTTTCGGCGAAAAGGTAAACAACAGGTTTACATGAGCAGAACCGTTCGAAACACCTGAAATCGCTAGAACTGGTCATACATATGCCCATTCCTTAGCGCAAAGAAAACCGACGGTACACCTAACGCAAAATATATGTAATTAACCGGCAGGCACCACATCCGTTTAGCTAGGAATTCTAATGGGGTTGGCTTTACGATTGTAAGTAAAAAAAATTGGACGCCGAACAAAAACTACCAATTCAAAATGGCGCAGAAAGGCTCCGGCACGTCCCAGATGAAGCAAGCCCTAAAAAGTAGCAGTGGCTTAGCTCGTCTATGCCAGGATATACGTAGTGTGAGTTAAGGTTCAGCTGGTTATTCTTAGCTTTCCTGGTTGTCTAGTAATAGCTTGATTGTGATGCTGACTGCTGCTTCAATGACACACACACGGGATACGCGTTATGTGGCACATGTATATTTATCAAGCGGCTCGGGCGCAGGATCACCAATCACCCCATGTCTAAGCTGCTTCTACAGGCGCACGCCGGTGTTGCTGCGATGAACGAGCCATCGGTTTCACACCCGGCCACCCATCGCATGATCATCAATTGGACCGGGCCGCCACGTGCCGCGCTTGCGCAGCACGGCTCTTCAGAAGACACGCGAAGCTGCTCAACCTCGGCCAGTGTAGCTCACGCTACAAAAGAACAGAACTCCTGCTCGGGCGGTTGCAGGCAGGACAAGAAAGAAAAGATAAAGGAACGGATTCGAGATGTCCAGGGAGAAGGCACGCGAACAGAGCGATGGCAGGAAAATTCAATTTCCTACAACAAACAAGTGTTTATATCATCACGAGAGGATCAATACAAGGAGGGCAAACACGAGAGGTGTCGTAGCAACGAGCAATGAGCGGTGCCACAGCTCGCATGGGAAATCACAGTTCTGTACTTCAGACAGCTTTGACGTTGAGTGGAACTGCTTTACTTTTTTGGCCCAGTGGCCACTTCAGCTTGTTTGGCGGCAGCTTTCCTCTATCGCTCATTTTGTGGTTAAAAGTGGAGCCATTCCGCCATAGACGTGCTGGTTCAATCATCTTTTGTCATTTGCTGGATCCTGCCCCTGCTTCACGCTTCACTTTACGGCACGCATCAACATGTACAAAAGGCGTCATGGCGCGTACTTTATGCTCGAGCGAAACGCCGACGTAGGCCGTCGATCAGGTGAGGGATGCCGACACAAGGACACAGAGCGACTACGATTCAACAAATGAAAGAACGAGGAAATATATAAACAAACGAACGAACGAACCCACACGGACGCCTCGCGCTATCAAATGCCTCGCTCTTAAGTGACATGTACAGAAAATTTTCTTAGCTGCAAGGCATTTTCATTTCCCTTTTTTTTTTTTGAGGATGCAGAACAAAGGTGAACGACATCCCACCCTTAAACAGCTCCGTTGTAAACTGGTCCCCAACGCTGCCAGGGTTACTATGAAAGCTTTCTGTTTATATTACGCCGTAGTAAAAAGGTAGTAGGCTATTTATCCTCGATAAACTACAGCGTGTTGTAAGAAGGACACTACTCCTTTTAGACTATTTTATTTAGAAACCCTCTCATCGTTCTCACCCAAATCTTACGCAAAGGTCTTCATCTAGCGCACATTTGTGTAACAATATCACGGGTGGCCACAGTACACCGTTTTTTTAGCGGTGTAAGATATGCGCCCGTGTAAAAAAAACGCGCCCATCTCCCCGCGAGGGGGGCTCGAGTAAATGCGTCGCATAGGGGGTGGGTGTATTGCGTTAACGTTTAGTGTTTGGGGGGTTGGTGCTATCACGTGTACACCACGCAGCTATCACGCCGCTAGCACGCCGCTGAGTCGCGAGCGCACGCCGCTGATGATGTAGTTTGAATGCGTCAACGATATAAGGCGCGTTCGTAGCCTTTGATTCTGTGTCGGTTTTGTGGCGCTGTGGGAACGGCACCATATACCTCGCGTTCCGCCCACAGGTAGTGAATGCGTTGTATCAGCAGCTTCTTGACGTAGTTTAAATGAGTCAAGTATATAAGGCGCGTTCGTAGCCTTTCATTCTGTGTCGGTTTTGTGGCGCAGTGGGTAGAGCACCATGTACCTTGCGTTCCGCCCGCAGGGTCGTGGGATCGAAACCAGGCGCCGGTAACTGTTATTTCTTTTTATAGTGTAGGGGAGGCTGGCTGCTGCGGACGCCGACGCACGGGTGACATCGTGAGTTATACAAATGCTCTGCATTTAAAATATGGCCGGGTGAATGTTTCCGTACGCAAATACATACAAATGCCAAAAGACTTAGGTTGCGCCCATAGACAAACGAGTTTTAGATGCTACGCTGAGAGGAGCATCTCTTGCCGGCGGCCCTGTCCTTCCTGCGTCGTTGTGGTCCGCGTCCGCACAGCTGCGTCTCTCCTCCGCTCACCCCCTCTCCTCTCACCGTGATATCGCGCCCTCTCCCCCAAATTCTGTGGCGCGCGCAGTACGGCGCGCTCTCTCACTCCGCCGGTGGGCGGCGCTCTGCGCATGTGCAGCGGCCTCTCTCTCCGCGGTCTCCTCTCTTTCGGGCGCGCTGCGCATACAAGCGGAGGGCCGCGTTCCGGTCGGTCTCTCTGTCGACGGTCGTCCGCGCTGCGCTTACAAGCAGATGGCCGCGCTCCGGCCGGTCTCTCTGTCGACGGTCGTCCGCGCTGCGCCTGCTCTCTCTCTCTCTCTCTCTCTCTCTCTCTCTCTCTCTCTCTCTCTCTCTCTCTCTCTCTCTTTCGCATTACAAGACGATTGCTCACGCAATTCGAGTAATCGACCCAACGGAAACGCACAATGGAACCCCCTTCAGCGTCGCATCCCACCAGGGTTCCCGCGAGGAGAGGTGGGTGCAATTTTTTTTCATCGTCAACAAACAGAAACTAGTATAATGTGCTGTTGGGCTAGTTGGTGCATTATGTATCACAAAACGTGCGCTAAAAGGACATAGAGACTGACAAAGGAAGACGGACGATGCGCAACTCACAACTATTTATTTGCAGGAACAGAAGTTGCCTTAAATAGGCTTCTACAAGACAGAAAAAACACAAAAGCAGATAGTAAAATCGATGGCAACACCACAATACTCAGAGCCCGCCTACCGCTTCTTGTCTAAAAAAACGAAACTCATTGCTAAAAAAGTGGTAATGATGGTTCACTGATACACCCCTCGCAATTTTTTTTAATTAAGTAGGATTCTGAAAGCTCACTCGCCACAGTGTCATGGTTTCTGTCAATGATAATGGTTTCTTTGAGGCGTGGCGTACAACCACAATCACGGCAATGCAAGGGAAAGTGTGATCCTGTGCCTATCTTGATTGATAAATCGTCCTCCCTGAGGCGATCATTTATGCAACGTCCGCTGTGCCCAATATATACCTCGTCACAAGTGAGCGGTATCTGGTAAACTATGCCAACTTTGCATCCCACGTACTTCTTGGCGTGATTCTTACCACATGCATTAGGCTTCTTTTTTTCCGGCGACACGGCTGCACAACCCACCTAGCTTGCGTGTGGTGCAGAAAACACAATCGGAACCCGATACTTCGTAGGAACCCACATAAGGTTGTGAGCTACTTAATGGGAATATGGCACCACCTCAGGCCTCGTTTTCTTTTTGGCTGCAACCTTAGGTTTGACCCGCTTACGCTTTAGTTTTTGAAGCAACGCCTCAGAAACAGCCGCCAGTAGTGACCGAGGGTACCGGGCATCCAATATTCGAGAGACCTGGGGGTAAAAACTGGTTTGCATACGATAAGTACAAGACTTTTGTATAGAGGACTCCAAGCACATCAAGGCTATCGCACGTTTTACAGTTTTTGAGTCAGCTGATTCAAAGGGCAGGATCCCTTTGGTCGCGCGGGGACAAAACATTCAACACACATGTTTTTCTGCTACGCAGAAGTCAATATCTAAAAACCTCAGGTTATGCCCCTTTTGCATTTCGTGCGTAAACTTCAAGCTGCCACCCAAGTTTCTGAACGTCGCTAAAACTTCTGCGACGCTTTCTCGGTAACTCAGACCCTCCCGCCTTTTCAAAACGATCAAGCTGTCATCCACGTATATAAAGATTTTTTGGACCATTCCACTGTCCATATCACGTAGTAAATTACAGTGTAACCACGAAAAAAAATTGCGCCTCAAAGAAACCATTATCATTGACAGAAGCCATGACACTGTGGCGCGTGAGCTTTCAGAATCGTACTTCATTAAAAAAAAATTGCGAGGGTTGCATCAGTGAACCATCAGTACCACTTTTTAGCAATGAGTTTCGTTTTTTTAGACAAGAAGCGGTTGGCGGGCTCTGAGTATTGTGGTGTTGCCATCGATTTTACTATCTGCTTTTATGTGTTTTTTCTGTCTTGTAGAAGCCTGTATAAGGCAACTTCTTTTCCTGCAAATAAATAGTTGTGAGTTGCGCATCGTTCGTCTTCCTTCGTTTGTCTGTATGTCCATTTAGCGCAAATTTTCGTGATACATAAACAGAAACTAAACGCACCGGGTGCATTGAATAACAACTGACAAGGAAATTCAGATTGCAACCTCTGTGTAACTTTCTTGCGCGATCAAGGCAGCCGTTTCCACAAATACATTTTTGAAGACGCTCTTTCTTGTTGGAACACCCTGTGCAGAACTGAACGCGAACGTAAATATCCGTAAATATTTTACAGTGTTGTGGTTAGAGCTAGTTCTAATCCATTTACCATTTTTAAGTACCAGATATTTAGACACAGGTTGAAAATAGACATGTCTAGAGCATGCATCTCCTTATCGACCCCTGTCTCAATGTTTGGCGCTTGAAAATCTTATTACGTAAATGTAGTATAGGTAAATGTCGTGAATACCGTACGTAAAAGCACACGATGTTCGTTTGCGCAAACCCGTTAATTTCCTAGAGGCCGAGACAATGTCTGAAAATAGGGTGGCACTTTCTGGAATTTTTCAGTTTAAATGGAATAAGTTGTGTTGGAAATAACCATAACACTTTTTTATATTTTAATATGATGAATTGTTGTTTTTCGGATAGGTGCTTTTATATTAGAGACCTCATGTCATATTCCTTTCTAAAACGCTAAACAAGAAATATTTGAAGCATCTACACCCTCGGAAATTATACGTCGCTAAGAAGCAGTAGGAGCAAGCTCTCCTTCAGGGAAGCGAGGTTTGTCACTGTTCTCACAGAATTCCGGGGAGTAATTATTGCGTTGTTACTTTTGCAGTAGCGCGAGCGTCCCGAGTTCAATTTACACAGCACCGACCAGCGATCGGCTTTATTCTGTCGCTTGCAGCCCTCCCATATTTATTAGAATATAGTAAGTTCAGAAACGCATATTGCGTTTCTACATGGAAAGCACGCTCTCACAAAGTAAGTGTAGAACATATAAAAATTCTATAATGGCAATTCCTTCAAACGAAAAAATAAAATCAATGGTCTAGCAGTTTCGACATCGTGCACGAGCCACCCTAGTTTCCCCTACCCTGCCATCATTTTAAGCGTTCCCATTCTGTTTTTCTGTCGTTCCCACCAGGCGAGCAAACGGAGACTGTCCACTTCTCCAGAGGGTTTTTGATACTCCTCGGTGGCGTTCACGT
>NW_027526361.1:197981747-198064854 GCF_048455015.1 Haemaphysalis longicornis
CGCATGCGTAGCGCACTAGGGCACTAGCGGCGATACCGGAGCGGGGCTAACACGCTTATGGCCTCAATATCCAACGAAACGAAAGGTAGAATTAGTCACGTGATCAGTGAGCCTGAAGGTCCAACAAGACAAAGGTCCTATCGAGCCTGAATGTCCAACGAGACAAAAGATCCACCAAGTCTGAAGGTCCAATCGAACCTGAATGTCCAACGAGATCAAATATCCAACGAGACGAAAGAACCAATTGAGCCTGAATATCCAACGAGAGGAAAGATCCACCGAGTCTGAAGGTCCAATCGAGCCCGATTCTCCAACGAGACGAAAGATCTACCGAGTCTGAAGGTGCAATGGAGCCGCAATGTCAAACAAAATGAAAGGTCTTCTAAGACGAAGGGTCCAACAATACTAAGGCCCCACTGTTTCATTCAAGACACGCATTTTTTTAAGATTAAGCTGATAGCAATAGGTTCAAGTGTGTTGTGCCAAACGTTACAGTACGGTAATAAAATGAGCGTTGTGGCAGTGCAGGTAGTTGTGTGCAGGCGTCACTTTTGCGTCAATATAAAGCGTTGAACATGAACGTGACGTAGCGGATGGCTTCCTTCAACCTACTTAAAATAGTTCCACCCCAAAACAAAAAGAAAGTGTGATTTGAGTACGGCAATTCATAAGACAAATCTTTTTGTTGGTGGCACAGAGTACCATCGTATGATTAAAGGCGAATAAGACTGGCCCGGAAATCACAAAATGTCGCCAATTACCCTTAAGGTAGACAAAACGAACTTCTGATCAATTGATTATTTTTAAAAACCTATGGGCTATCTTCTCGGTTAGCTCGAGCACTTCTTAATCCTTGACTACAATTAACGTGCACACAAAAGCATCTGAACCGCTGTGGAATAAATAAATGCATTCAAGTAGCATCAGCGGCTTGAGCTCTCTCTCTTGTTCGCTCCTTCCTTGCAAGTGTAGTTTTTCATCCCTGAATGGTTGTATGTTTCTCCATCAGAGAGCTATTCTAGAGGAATATCCGACAGGGGTATCTATTATCCCGATATCGATTATGAAAATATTAAACATGGGTTAAAACAGAGATTTCGGAACAAAATATACAGCAGGTATTTTGCGGACAACTATGCATGGTGGAGGGCTACTGAATTATTGATGACATGTGCTCAAATGTAGACACACTGATGCTTTTGAGTTTCCTACGTTACCATGCGTAGTTACCAACTGCAAGTTTGTGCTCAGTAGCACAGACAGTACCTTGCATACTGAGGTGCCGGTGCGTGGCAGTAAATTAAACATAAAAGGAAGATGGGCTTAGTAAATTATATATATTGTGGGAATGTGCGCAATTAGGCACTGTGGTGCTGTTGAACATAAGAGGCCGGGTATTTCTTTATTACGTCGCTGCTGTGGTCATGTGGCGTAAAATGTGAATGTGTTCAATTGTTCATATTGTTCTTCGGTTAAAAAAACGTATTTAATGGCTGGTATGGAGTTGAGTGGGTGACCAAAGGCTGGCTCCATCGAATTATACTGTTTCATTTGGACTTCTTAACGACTCTAAAAGAGACAGGTAAAGACCTGAACAAACAAAAATGAAAGAGAATTATGAAGACGTGGCAGCAGGGGTTTCAGTGAAGTTCAGAGTATGTATGCGCACAGGTTGCTATTTCCTCTTAGAGTTTCGACTTTGCGCACAGTTTTCTACTAGTTTCTTTGTTACGCTGGTCGACTGAACACAAGCTACACGTATCTGCCTTTTGAAAATTCTGATTTCCAATGCGTACGTGCTATATTTGGCGAGTAAGCTTTAAAGACAATTTTTTTCTGTTTACTAAAGCTCAAACCTATTGATTACGGGGAAGTGTAAAAAGATAGAATTACTACAAAAAAGTATTTACCGGCATTATTGAAACACGTGCATTTAGCACAATCAAGAGCGCCACATATAGTTTTACCGAAGGCTTGAAGAAGCTCTGAGCCTATATTGTACAAATATTTGCATTTTCAGCTTCCTGCGTGGTAACAAGTCTAAAGTGGTTGGTAGCGAAATAGGGTAGGCCTTAACACGTGCAATGAAGCAAAATAAATGAGACATATTACTGAGATACCGTGAGTGCGCCTTGGTGAGAAAGAGAGCCATATGAAAACTTGCGGCGCCATTTTACTCATTGAGTTTTGTTGCACACCCCACAATTGTGAGAAAACATTCTGCCACGTTTTACTAGAAATTAGTATCACGCAGAAGTTATGAATGTTTGCGTTTGAACCAATCGCCAAAAATAATAATTCTGAGAAAGTCAACAAGAAAGAATTCAAGGAAGCGCAGCGCATGCACAAGATAAGCCTGAATTACAGCTAGCTCTGTCTTCGGTATTGCTCTTGTTTGATTTATATCATGCTTCATTGGACTCGCTGAATAATTGCGGCTTTAGGTCAGTCTTGCAGTTCGACTTCCTTGTTTGCTTGCTGGAAAACCTTCATCTGTTTGCGTATTGTTATATACTTACCAATTGTGGCTGCCAATAAGAACAGTTAGTAGACAGAGTAAGCCATCCAGACAGCAATTACCCGCTTTTCTGGCGCGCACGAAAAGCCTCTGGAACTCTAACAACTCATCCAAAATATTTCGCGTCCGCTTGGTCACAATTTCAGCTTGCTCTTGTGACAGCGTGAAGCACAATAACATCGTTTGTATAAGTGGACGCGATATTTAAACGAAATAACAGAAGGAAAGATATTGAAGTGGGACTTTTATCTGAATTACTGACACATATGTGAAATCCTGCATGAAAAATGACACATCTAACTGACGCCTTGATGATAAAAACTGAGAATATACAAACCTAATCCGCATCGACCGCTTCTTACAGGCTGCAACCAATTGACGGATACTCGCTCCCGTACACCTTGAGTGTCAGGCGACTGTCGTAGCGCCCTCCTTTTTTGAATGGAAGAGCACGTGATTGTTTGCTTGTTTGCTTAGCGCTCACGTGCTGCCATGCGCATTAAGCTCGGGAACAATATTTTTTCACTGACATTATTCCACGCCAAAAAAATAAAGGAAAACCCTTACTGTTTGCCCGAATAATAAAACTGGTCCTAATGTAAAAACTGAAGTCCTGTTTAGGCACTCTCAGCAACGTACTCGCGACCAAGCTTGCTTTCGTCAATAGCGTTGCAAGCGCTTGTGGCCTGAATGTCCAACGAGACGAAAGGTCCAATTCGTCACGCGATCAGTGAGCCTGAATGTCCAATGAGGCAAAAGATCCACTGAGTCTGAAGGCCTAACGAGACAAAAGATCCGACGAGACGAAAGGTTTATTAGACACTGAATGTCCACGTCAGTAGCGTTGCAAGCGCTTGTGGCCTGAATATCCAACGAGACCAAAGGTCCAATTCGTCACGCGATCAGAGAGCCTGAATGTCCAATGAGGCGAAAGATCCACTGAGTCTGAAGGTCCAACGAGACAAAAGATCCGACCAGACGAAAGGTCTAATAGACACTGAATGTCCAACGAGACGGAAGATCCACCGAGTCTGAAGGTCCAATCAAGCCTGAATGTCCAACGAGACCAAAGATCCACTGACACGAAGGGTCCAACAATACTAAGGCCCCACTGTTTCATTCAAGACACGCTTTTTTTGAGTAAGTAAGTAAGTAAGTATTGTTGAATAGGACGGACTTAGCCTTGCATAGCTGCCGACAATTGCTCCGCCTAATCGTTCCCAATACCATATCAAAACTCTCAAAGTCATCACACCTCACTTAGACCTAAAATAACAGACACACAATGTCACCACACATGATTTAGTCCTGTGGACTGCAAGAATCCGAGTAGGAGAGGAGAAACCTCTCTTCGCACAATCCAGTGGTCCCTATGAAAAATAATGTCCTCCGATGTAGCATGAGGCACTCCTAACTTCTGGAGATCACGAAAAACATTCGTCCGCTCAGGGTTGGTTTTGGAGCAGTTCATAATGAAGTGATCAATGTCACCAGTCACACCGCACGAGGGGCACAAAGGGGATGAAACAATGTTGATTTTATGTAGCCAAGCTAGTGTACGGGCTGAGTCAGTTCTTACTCAGTGGAGCAGACAGGCTTCGGCTTTTTTCAGGCCTTTCATCACGACTGGTTGATGTACTGGTCACCACAGCTGCCTAAAGTGCTCGCGAACGGTCTGTTTCTGTATGCGTTGGAAATCGCACCGCGTTTGCACCGTCCTTCTAGAAGATAAGGCGTCCTTGGCTAAGCTGTCAGCATGTTCGTTTCCCGCTTCACCGACGTGCGACGGGATTCACTGGAATTGCACGGTGAAGCCTTAATGCTTAAGCCGCTTTAGTTGAACTTGGGCTCGCTGACAGGTCTTTTCAACACGTATGCCGCGATGCAACAAGTTAAGGGCTGACTTTGAATCGCTGAATATTGTGTCTTTTTCCTTTGAAACGATGACAGTTGGCGCAACGCAGCTTCTATGGCAAGACACTCACTCGCTGTAGTTGAAACCAAAGGCGTCACCCTGGCAGCCCACAAAATATTCAAACTGGGTATGAAAAAAGCCGCCGCGCACACCCCACTCTTTGCGTCAAGCGATCCATCAGTGTATATGGGCAGAGAGTCCCGTATTCCCGTTCCAAATGCTCCAGCACCAGCGATCGTGCTTCAGCAGCAGGTGTACAGCCCTTCGAGCGCGTATGAGGGATGGTCAATGCACAATCCACACTCTCGTGGGACCAAGGCGGGTCCAAAGTATCCCTTTTGCCAAGCCATTTAGGACACAGCACTCCAACAGTGTTTAGGGTTGCATGAACACGAGACCCTACCCTTAATCGTAGATGCCGCAGTAATTCTAAGCCAGCACTTGCTTCTTGGAGGCGCAGCACTTGCATAAGCAAACGTTGAGACGCCTGAAGACGAAGAGTTGTTGACTGCGCCTCATGGAGGATCTTGTTGTTTCCAGCTGCTTGAGGGACGGCAAAAGACAGCTTAAGTCCTTTCCTGTGTAAGGATTACAACCGCTCGTATTGTGTCTCCGAAGGCGATATGAGAGGCAGCTGATAAAGCATGCGGTTCAAGATCAAGGCTTCGTGCAACTTGACCATAGAGGCTGGGTGATTTCCCCACGTCACACCGGCAATTCTCCGCAGTACATTAACCCCCCGTATTCTCAGTCACCACTCGACGAATACTTCCACTCGAAGGCGACCTTCAAGCGAGTTTTTCGTTTCTTAGACGCACCTCGACTTGAGATGCGCCCCCAGCGGGGGATTCCCCCGACACCAGTCCTCGAAATCTCAAGGGAGCTGGCCGGCCGCCTTGAGTCGTCCCTCCGGTCACTCGTCATGGCGGCCGACGACGCTGATTTTGCGGAGTTCGTCGAGTTTGCGCTGTTCGTAAGAGAAGTTGTGAACCAGGGAGTCAACCTCCCGGCGGAAAATGTGCCGCGACCACGCTTCAGGGATCGGCAAAACCCCTTGGAGTATTTCAGCGACGGCGAGTTTCTATATCGATATAGATTCACGAAGGAGACCGTCGTCGACTTGCTGGCCCGCCTGCCCGTTGAGGAGAACGACACAAACCGCGGGTTGCCCATCCCGCCTATGCTGCAGCTGCCGATCGCACTACGCTTTTACGGTGCTGGGACCTTCCAGGTCGTCACAGGCGATCTGGTAAACGTCAGCCAGCCGACGGTGTGCCGCGCTGTGAAGCGCATGTCGGAGCTGATCGCGGGGTGCCTCTTCCGTGCTGAAGTTACGTTCCCCGACCGCCCGGAAAGCTTCCACGACATCGCTTGCGATTTCTATAAGATCGCGAAGTTTCCGGGCGTGACCGGGTGCATTGACTGCACGCACGTGAGGATAAAGGCACCCGGCGGTCCCAACGGCGAGGTCTACCGCAACAGGAAGGGGTACTTTTCAATCAATGTTCAAGTAAGTTCACTTCTTGTGCCCCCCCCACCCTTTACGAGCATCGATATGATAGTTCCGCAATATTAATACGTTCCTTTGCGGTTGTCCGAACGTTATATTCGCTTCGATACGACAGTTACAGTAATAGTGACGTTTTTCCGTGCAGCTATTAGGGAGCGCGCGTCAGTCTGCATGCTTCTTTTCATTTCTACGCATGCTCACTGCACCGCCCTTACCACCTTTTCTTTATTTCTTTTCGTTCGTTCCTTACGTAGCCCCCCCCCCACGAATGCAAAGCAATCTTCGGGCAAGCACCTGTCTATCGCAGCGTTGAACTTCATAAAGCACCATGCTAAACGAGCATTTTCGTAATTGTAACAATACCTTTCCATTCTAGTATCCTGTCATTTCAGTTGGTTTCTAGAGAAGGAATCACGTTGAAGAACAAATTTTCTAGTTTATTGTAGGCGTATTGCAACAGTAAAGTAAATCCCTTACTATGTTGTATAGTTTTGGTGCTACTTAAGACAAACTAGACTGAAATATTACCACCTACCAAATGCACTTTCTTGTGTAATGCAATTAGAGTTCTTTGAAATAATAACATGCTATGGTGTCACCTCATCGCATCCACACACTGGTATTTATTTGCTATTCCAGGCCGTCACGGGACCCCAGCTGCCGTTTTACGACCTCATCGCCAGGCACCCAGGATCCTGGCACGACAGTCGCATATTCGACAAGAGCCGTGCACGGGTCCTCTATGAAACAAAACGCGTGCCTGGATTGCTGCTCGGAGACGCTGGCTACGCATGCGTGCCATACCTGATGACGCCGCTCGCAGACCCGGGGGCACCGGGCAGTCCAGAGGCCAGGTATGCCACTTTGCTATGACGCACCGCTTGTACAGAATATTAGGAGCCTTCATAACATGTCTTTCTGAGTAGTGATCATCACATTGAAGCAGAGTGCCCTTTTTGTCTCCCTCATCCTTGGGCACGCACTTAATTCTTGAAATCTTACGTGACTATAATGCGAGGTGCCCTTGCCAATAGTGGCTCGACATCTCGAAGCGCTGTCTGTAATCAACCCAGGCAAACATGCTGTGTATACACTGCAATATTGAGCATGTTTTAAGAATGCAACAGGGTGCATTGGAATGTTTTTTGTTTTTTTGTTTTAGGAATCGCATTTGTGTAAAAGGGACCAGTACACCCCACAAATGCGGCAGACAGCAGTAGGTTAGGATGGCTGGAATATATTAGCAGTTTGTAGGAGAGCGTGCATGTGTTTCACTGTCTGGGAGTGACAGCTGATGTGCTACATGTAAACGCTGGCGTATTGTATTGGTCAGATGCACTGGGACATGCAATACTGCCGCATCCATGTAGACGACCTCATAGTAATATTTGTGTGCTAGTTCCACAGCATAGCCCTTTTCAACTACTTGGGACTACTTGTTTCTTTTGTGCAGGTACCAGGCAGCACACATTCGCACGAGAAACACGGTTGAGCTGGCATTTGGAATCTGGAAGCGTCGCTTCCCTTGTTTGGATATGCGGCTGCAGCACCGGCCCGAACGCTCAGCTGTCGTAATAACAGCCTGTGCTGTTCTGCACAATATTGCCTGCCGACGCCAGGAGCCGACCCCACCTGCAGTGCCTGCACCAGTATTGCCAGAACCGAACCGGCAGTTGTGCCTGCAAGTACCTCGGCCTCCTGTAGACACGGTCGTTGGCTCCCGTCACCGGGCAAATCTGATTGCCAGGTGTTTTTCTTCGTGAAAAACACTGAAATCCTCCTAGCTGCCCGTTTCGAAAGCAGCTGCGGGAGGCTACGGCCCACTCCCCACTGTCGCCGCGGCTTTCAGGGCGCATTCAAGACAGATTTACAATTTGCATGCGCTCGAAACCTACAATTATGTGGAGAAGTCACTGTTTGAAAATGTGGTGTATGTGCGAGAGTGATTTTTCGCTGGCCCCACATGTACAAAATAAATGTGAAAACAGAACAATTTTGGGATTATCAGACGTTTATTTACCCTGCAACACAAGTGCAGGGGCTAATATTTTATGCTTGGAAGCAAGCTGCACTCAACGTTGGGCAAGCTGTGCCCTGAGCAATTCAAGTTCAATTTTGCTTCGTTCAAGATCAATTTTTTTTTGTTCCAGGGCAACTGCCCTCTCCTCGAGCTTCAGCTCACGTTCACGAAGCGCAATGTCCTTCTCTTGCATGAAGAGCTGTTGCTTGGTGCGTTGTTGCGCCAGTTTGCCCCGCAGCAGCCTCAACGTAAGCCGGTGCTCCTGGTACTTCCGCTGCCTCTCCTCGTTGACAGCGTCAGCCCTCGCATGGACAACTGGGGCAAGAGCACTTTCTAGGGCCTCGTCCTGGGCTCCTGCTGCACTTGCGGCTGGTGCAGGGGCACTGCGAATGGCCGGCCTATTAACAGGAGGCCCTGTGGCACGCTGTGGTGTGGCACCCTCGGAGCAACTTGCAGCTGGCACATGGACGCTGCGAACAGCTGGACTGTTAATATGAGGCACTGCAGCACCCTGAGAGCTACTGGTAGGCGGGGCTGCCGACGGCCGCCTCACAGTAATGGGTGAGCTGCCTGGGTTCACAGGCCTGTGCACCCCAGTGGCAAGCTGCCTCATGGGCACAGAGGCAGGCCTCGCCAGTGAAGCAGGGGCATTGCTCCCTGGCCGGCGCACCGCAGCGTTTGGGTGGACGTGGTGCGGTTGTGGTGCAGCGGTGAAGGACGACCTGGGTGTGGTCTGCTGGGCTGGAGGGGACACGGGCCTCAGGGGCGATGGCGGACTCCAATCTGCACAATTAGGCAAGGAGACACCACATGGAACAAAGGCGAATAAAGTAGCAGTGAGGGAACAGCATGTATAAAATTGGTGAACACGTATTCAGTGATGGAATATGGAATTAATAACTAGCAATACTGAGTGATATTTGTGAATTGTTCTTTTATTTGTTCTACCATTCTGATTTTTTTAGGGTGGAGCCCTTTGTTGCCCGTTCATGGGCTGAACTGCGTCACCGTTGTCGTGACAGAGCGAACGATCAAAGAAAGTGGAGGACAGTTTTGCGAAATTGGGAGGGGAGGGCGGTTTGCCGTGGTGGCGCGAGCCAGCACTCTCGGAAAGTGTGCGGTGGGGAAGGATAGGGTCATTGCTGCTCTCTAGAAAACCCACAAGTGAGTGCTGCCTCAGCACACTGCTGCTGCGCCCAAATATCGCACTAGGGAGTATCGTAACCGCAAGTCAATTTTTTATAGTGCTTGATTTAGAGTACTCCTTTGTCGTGAACCAGTAACTTACGCTCTTGTTTGGTTTAGTTCCAGTTCGGGTTTGGCATGGTGGAAAAAGTTTCGGTAGGGTTCAGTGAAAACAATGTTTACTGCTGTACGGTGAGACCCTATCCTCCTGTGTTCACAATGACCTGCTACAGAAAATGAGCTACTCGCCGACGGGCTCCCAGCACCTCCTAGAGGTGCGAGAAAAGTTGTGTTCTGTAATTCATGGTACGCACGACTGCGCCACAGCTGGGCATCTGGGCTTTGCATGCCCTCTTCACCGCACGCATTGTTTCTTTTTTTAACCGAGCTGTACGTGGCGAGTTGCCCCAAGTGTCGACACGACAAATGCCCATTAAGATGGAGTTACGTAATTGCCAGCCAATTTTTTATAGTACGTGACCTTAAGGAACATTTCTGGAAGTGAACGCAATCTACGCGAATTCCATGGAAGGTGGCAATAACAACATTCAGTGTCAAACTCCACTTTGTTTGCAGGCATACAAAACCACAGCAATCTGTGAAACACATACACAAAGAGATCTCAGAATGACTTAAAATACCCAAGCTCCAACCTGGGAGTACTGTAGAGATGTTGAAACATGAAATAACACAGACAGCAAACCTGTTATAGAATGCAGGTAACACTTGTGAAGCTGCCGTCTCCATGTGCAGGTAAATGTGAGAGCTAACTCACCAGAATCTTCATCAAAATTTGTGGGGTGCCCTGTCACCATTGGCTCGAGGATGCCAGCCACCGAAGTCATCTCTGGCAGTTCCATCACTGCTTCACCAGCATACGTCCCAATGCTGTCGAACTGGTTCTCTAGTTCGGTGCTCATGTGTGAGGCGGCTGCCCCCACCAATTCCAACGTCGGACTGGCGGTCTGGTGCTGGCGTGGCCCACCTCCTGTAAATTTACAAAGCAATGTCGCATGTGGACACACAACACGCGGATGCAACATAACACAACGGGAATAAGACCATACTGTAGTGCAACATTTCAGTAACATAACACAGTAAACAAGCTCTCGCAGGAAGAGAGAGTGCTCCTTCCTAAGTGTGATCCCACAACCAAATATTCTGAAGTACCTACACATAACGATCCCATCCCTATTGATTGCTGTTGCATAATAGGCAGGTTTAGCATATCGTTACCGTGTTTACGTTACCGTTTACCGTGTTTGCGGGAGTAGACTGCGCAGCGCGAAAGTTACCGCGAACGGCAACTTACCGGCAACAACATTTGGGTCAGGGTTGGCGAGCGAACACTGCGTTGTATCAATTGTATCGAACAGGTCACTCACCCGTGCGGTGCTCCTCCCGCTTATCTTCGGAGTCCTTCTTCTTCCACTTTGCTTTTTCATTCTCCCACAGCTTTCTTAGCTGTTTTTCGGTCCTCGGGCGCATACTTGCGTCGCTGCAGTATTCCAGCCAAAGGCGCTCCCATGCCTTATTTTTTGCTCTTACCGACGCATTGTCCGTTTGCCGATTTTCGAGCTTAGGATACTTTGAGACCAAGTACGCCAGGTGCTGGCGCTCCTCCCTCGTGTACATAAACCGCGGCTCACTCATGGTGAACGAAGAACGAGGCGCGCACGTGAAATGACCCCGGGAAACGAGCCTCCCGCGCACGCGGGCCGCGGGCGATGTACGAGACGATAACGAGCGGAGGCGGCAGGTTGTTGCCAGACGGGAGAATGGTTTCGGCCGTTCAGCAGCATAATTTATGCTACGCTAAAGCAAAATGTCATAGACAAATAACATCTCATTTATTTACACCTTGTTTTATTGCACAGCAAACAACTACGCGTTAATTTTAAGCTTAGCGTTTGTTTTAGACTGAACGTAAACACGTAGCCTCTACCCCAGGTGACTGTCATGTCTATCATGCGGCGAGGAGGATTTCTCGAGGAGCGACTCCACTGAGGGATCCGGGAGGGCCGTTTGGGAAACGCGTTGGCCACTCGAGTGGAGGATCCCGTCAGATCGCCACTTGCTCAAGTTGAGTAGAAGTGCGGAGTGGAGGCGCGATTAAGAATACGGGGGTAAGTCTGGGCGCCACAGAGGAAACCATAGTGTCGACGGCCTTTCGCCAATTCAACCTATGGTTGAGAACAATTCCTAGAAATCGAACATTAGTAGCTTGGCGGATGGGGATGCCATTCAATTCTATCCTGAGACGCACAGACCGGCGTCGTACACCAGGAAATAGAACAGAACACGATTTCTCCTCTGATATAGTCAGCCCTACTCTTTAAAGATGCGCTTGAACAGATGAAACAGCATGTTGTGCTATTACACGCAATAGCTTTCCCTGGTATCCGGTGAGCCAGATGCAGATGTCATCCGCATATATTTACATACAAGCTTTTTACCCTGCCTTCAGCGTAGAAGGCAGGGCAGACATGGCTACATTGAAGATAATGGGCGACCGAACACTGCCCTGTGGTACGCCTCATTCTACAGTTCTTTTTGAACTAAAAACATTCTCTATCCGCACCTGCATGAAGCGGTCGGTCAAGAAGACTCGAATGAAGCGGAGTAGGTGTCCTGTCACCTCCATTTTTTGCAGATGACTTAAGATAGCACTTGGCAAGACAGAGTCGTATGCCTTAACCACATCAAAAACACCGCAACGGAGGACAAGCCATAAGCTTTATTATGTTCCAACTGGCTGACCAAATCCAGTACACTGTCTTGGGTGCTCAACCGCTGGCGGAAGCCGGTCATGCATGCAGGAAGCTTTTTCCGATGCTCTAGCCACCACATCAGTCTGGCACAGACGAGCTTTTACATGAGCTTTGAGACACAAGAAGTAAGCGACACCGGCCTGTATATAGAGAGATCTACTGTATCTTTGTTAGGTTTAGGCACCGGTACCACCAAGGCCAGCTTCAACGATGACGGAATGTCGCCTGTCATCCAAATATTGTTAAAAAATTCTAGGAGACTATGCTGGAACTCCAATGGCAAGTTAAGTAGCAATTGGCTTTGTCATGCCGTCAGGGCCAGCAGCACACCGTTTCCGTAACCTACTGAGGGCTGTTTGAAGCTCCCTCAGCGTGAATGGGGTATCCAGTGCTGAAACTGAGGAGTAAGCGCAAGCCGTTGATGCACTACTGCGTAATTGCAGTGACACGTCTGTTACGCATGGTGATGTCGAAGATGCGTACACGTCAGCGAACTCCTCAGACAGAGATGGTAAAGTCTTGCCTTTGATTAGAGCCATTGCCAGAAACGGCTTGACAGGGCGAGTTTTCTCAAGAAGGGAGTTCAACACTCCCCAGATACGTTGCGTTTGAGTAAATACACTTATTGTTGCGCAAAATGTCTCCCATTGGTTTCGCCAGAGTTTATTTGTGTATCCCCGAAAGGCTGAAGTTTATTTATACAAATTCGTCTTCGATGCCAAATCTTTCTTCCGCGTGAGCTGACGCTCCGTCCTTCTTCGTCCCGCACAGAGGCTTTTGCTTCAAGTCAGGGACCGGGAAGTGCCTAGGTATCTTGAGCAACGTGGTCGCTGCTTCCTTGCTTGCTGTCATGGTGTCTAATACGTTGCCAGAAGCCGCTTCTAATTCCGATCGGTACTTGTCCCAGTTCACAACCTTGACAAACTTAGAGGCCCGTAGCCGATATCCTGCTGCGTCAATAAAGATAGGGTAATGATCACTACCCATTCGGTCTGGCGCCACTCTCCACCCTAACTGAATATTAGTGGAAATCAGGGTTAAGTCAATGCCACTAGTAGCACTAGGAGGCCTGAAGAAGGTTGGAGTACCATCATTTGTAACACAGAGGTCCAGCCTATCAATGGCGTCTGCAAGATATTTTCCTGGAGCATCTATCGCTTTGTCACCCCACAGCGGATGGTGCGCATTAAAATCTCCACATATAATACGCGGGGCTGGGCAACGGTAGCAGAGTTGCTCCATGAACGACTTCACATCAACCTTTTGCCGTGGTGGGAGGTAAACTGATGCAACGCTCGATTTTATGGAGCCTATTTTCAAGCTCACAGCCACAACTTCGGCGAGGTCTGAGCAAAGGTCCCGAACAGATATTACAGCGTGGGGAACCTCACGTGGAACATACAAAGCGGCGCTCCCATGTGGAAAAGTGGGAATGCTTGGATTTTTATTGGGAACGTAACCGGAAAGTGATCTTCTCCCTAATAATCTGGCTTCTGTCAAAGCCAATATCGGTGTCGGTGACTCTTTTAGGAATAGATTTAGCTCAGCCAATCGACAAATAAGCCTAGCACAATTCAATTGCATAATAAAGGGCACTGATTTTGCCTTTGTGGCCACCGTTTGCTTAAGCAGAGACATCATGCTCTGGCAGGAGCGTCGCAGAAAATCTCAATATTACGGGCTCCAAGCTGAGCATGGGGTGTGAAAACAAGGGTGGGGATCAACTTCAACACCCTTGGTTTTTCTTAGAGTGTGAAAAGCTTTGGAAAGGGTGTTCAACTGTTCATTAAATAAGGTCGTGTTTGGATGCATAATAGCACTGTAAAAAAGAAGACATCCGCCCATGTACTCCTCTACTCGCAAGAAAGTTTCAGGCGCAAAAAAAATTATTGCTTGTATACAATGATCGCTCGCTTCCATATGCGGTGCACCTCATGCGCCAAGTTTGGCTTTGGCACATAAAACACCAATTTGAACCTTTAAAATTAAAAAAGACTATATTCGTGTGGCGAAAAGGGTGTTGACCGACTGCAACACGCTTGGCTTTCTGGAGGGTGCTGAAACAGTGAGAAATAGGTGTTCAGTTGCAAAAAAAGAACGGCGGAGCGGGGGTCGACCTAGTTTCTTGCGGTGTTGCTAAGTTTTGTTATGTTTGCTAAGCTATGAAATGTTCTTGCTAAGCTAAAATGACCGCTGAGGGGTGAGGCCAAGTTTAACCGGATTTTATAAAGCTGTTCCAGTGTGTGTCCCCCTCGTCCCCCCTCCCCACTGCAAGGGGACTCGAGGGGGAAACAAGCTAGGTCGGCCCCCAGCTATGTCGTTTCCGCAGCCTTGCACCATTATTGCAAGCTGCGCCAATTTTTTTGCCTTTTAGAATCCAAAAAAGACTACTACCTTTGAAATGGAACAGTAAGAGGTGCGCATATGCCCCTTGTGCTCACAGTCTAACAAGCTCGAAAGCCGACTTCGCTGTTATAATACCCTATGTGGGGTGGTGAACCCTTTACAGGTGCCGCAGTTCTTTTTTTGTATATTTTGCTAACGCCACCGAAACTAGGTCAAGCCTAGCGAGCTTCATGGTAATAAATTATGCCAATTCATACTGCTTTAAACATCGTGAGGTACAAAACACCCCCCGCGTGTAGAAAATCTTCAGTCCACCCGTGTAAGCCGGTTCAAAATTCCTCCAAAGTTGGAGGTCTCTTCACATTTTTTCTTAGTTGGCGGTCTTTCTTACGCCCTTTTACTTACACCCTTTTTTTACGCCATTTTTCTCAGTTTAGAACACCCTAATTTGGAGCATTTCACCGTTCTGGGAAAAAATTGTTGAAATAAACACCCTTTTTGAAGGGTGTTGAGGTGGCGGGGAAGAATTGTACGGTATTGGATAAAATTAAAGAAGAGTTTGAACACAAAAACTACGTCGTAATTAAAAAGTTTTGCAAATCCGCGTGTTGATTTGTATATTTTTATAGTAAAATCCATAGTTTCAAAATTAGTGCTAAAATATCTCTTTTTTGCGACAAGCCCACCGACTCCACCTGGGGGCTTTCCTCTGCTGGATATAAAAGCAAGAACAGCACATGTATTACTAAGTAAGTATGCCCTCCCTGTAACGCTTGCATCCCGCTGGTGTCCTGGCTCAATTCATTTGTTCCAACTGTACGTTGCGCGTATTGAGTGTTTGCGTTGAATGTTGCGCGCTCCACCGATTCACAGTGCCACTGGCATGCCATTACCTTAAAAACGGGTATGAGGCTGAACACCCTTTTTTAGGGTGTTGAGCATCCCTAACACCCTTTTTTAGGGGGTTAAGCTCCACACCCTTTTTTCATCTGTACACCCTTTTTTTGCCAAAACACCTTTTAAGGGTGTTAGCCATGGGTCAAGATTTTTAGAACCTTTTCTGGCAAAAAGGGGGTAAAGAAGTTTAGTGTGCGTGCCGTCCGCCGGAAACAGGCGTCATGGCGTTGGGTGGCAGCATTTCGGCGTTTGACGTGCATGGAAATTCGAGACGGGAAGAATACGTCGAGCGCATCGAACTGTACTGTGCCATCAACAAGGTATCGGAGGCAGTAGAAAAGAAGGCGGAGCTGCTTAGTTGGTGCGGGAAGGAAACGTACTCCCTGATATCGACGCTCGTCAAGCCCCTACGACCGCCGAACGTGGGATACCAGGTCCTCATCGACACCGTACAGAACCACATTCAGCCAAAGCCGTCCAAGCTGTATTCGAGGTACGTGTTTTTGAAACGGCACCAGGAATTTGGCGAGTCACTGGCCGACTACGTCACTGCCTTGCGAGGGTTAGCCGGGAACTCTGGGTTCGGCGGGGAGAAGTTTTCGCTTACTGAAATGCTGCGCGACCGGTTGGTTTTCTGAATCGCAGAGGAGTGGTACAACAACGGCTACTGGGGGAAAAAGTGACTTTCAAAGCAGCGTACGACCTCGCAGTCAAGGCAGAGACTACAGCTAAGGAGCACAAAACTATAAGCGGAAGCTCAGGTGGAAAGGACAGCGGAAGTAGGCTCGCGAGCTAAAATGCCGAACATGGAAAACCACGGACGCCAACGTGTCGCGGGGGCCTGCCAGCAGGCTGAGTGGCGTTGTTTCCAGTGTTTGGACAACCACGCAGCTGTGCGGTGCAGATTAAAAAATGCAAAGTGCTTCAACTATTCAGGAAACGGACACATAGAAAGACCGTGCAAAGCAAATAAGACTCAAGCACAGGATCAGCTGGCTCAGACTACGGGCGGCACAGGAACCGAGTACGACAGCCTATTTAGCATCGGCCAAGTAGCAAGCGCTGTCCCGAAGTACGTAGTTGATGTCGAGATTGGCGGAGAGAATGTGAAAATGGAAGTGGATTCTGGGGCAGCGCTATCTATTATCAGCCAAAGGGAGTTTCAAAAACTAATTGTATGAAAGCGTGAAAAACAGGAAGAGCCGGACACGCAGCTGGTCACCTGGACGAAAGAGTAATCGATATTTTGAGAAAAGCCGTGGTGCCAGTGAGGTTCAAGGGTCGAAACTGCGAGTTGCCGCTGCTGGTGGTAAAAAACGACGGGAACACATTGCTTGGCCGCGATTGGTTCGGACTTTTGGAGATAGAAGTAATGGGTCTTCATTCCATCAGCAGGAGCCGAGAAATTTTTACTGCCCGATTCCCGCACGTGTTCAGCGGGTCACTGCCGGGCGCTGCTTTACCGCCCATTCACATCGAGCTGAAGGATGGCGCCATGCCAAGGTTCCTGAAATGCCGAAACATTGCTTTTGCGCTGAAAGGTGGTGTTGTGAGTGAGCTGAATAGGCTTGTGCAGTTTGGAATATTGGAGCCAACCCAATACTCCGGATGGGCAACACCCATTGTCGTGGTGCGGAAAAAAGATGGCTCGCTCAGAATCTGCGGAGACTATCGAAGCACCGTTAACCAGGCAGTAAAGAGTAATGTGTATCATCTAACCACCAGCAAGGAGCTTTTCGCTAAGCTAGGAAAGGGGCGGTTCTTCTCGAAGCTTGATCTGGCACAGGCGTACCAGCAGCTTGTCGTCGACGACACAACTGTCGAACTGCTCACGGTAAACACGGTACAAGGGCTCTACAAAGTTCGCCGGCTACCATACGACGTATCTGCGGCCTCGGGATTGTTTCAAAGAGCCATGGACACTATCGTTGCTGGACCATTTAAGTAGCTGTGTACCTGGACGACATCCTGGTGGTCAGCGAAACGGGAGAGGAGCATGAACGCATGCTCACGGAGGTATTCGGCCGCCTAGATAAGGCTGGACTTATCTAGACTTAGCAGCTGGAAACAGCTGCTAGGAATATTTCGGCGCGAGAAACAAATACCGGATGTTCTGTCACCACGCATGCTACGATGGAGGCTAATGCTGTTTGCGTGCGAAAACCAGCTTGACTACCGCAGAACTCCGGATCAAGCGTACGCGGATTGCTTGAGCAGGCTCCCGGTTCCAGCATTTCGGTTGGAGGCAGAAGAGCCAGGTGATGTATTGCTTTCCGAAGCCGCAGAGTACCCGCCAGTCAGCGCCGCAGAAGTTGCTTGCTGCACGTCGCAAGATAGTCTGCTATCGGAAGTACGGAAATGGATCATCGACGGTGGACAAAAGAAGGGGTACCGAAAGACTTTGGCACATACGAGATAAGACAGAATGATAAGAGATAAGACAGTCCTTACATCGGGATTATCTGGTTTGGCGAAACCGCGTGGTAATCCCTGAGGTGCTTAAAAAACATGTCCTCATCTTGATGCGCTCTAATCACCCTGGAGTGACTGCAATGAAAGCTATCGCGATGTCCTACGTTTGGTGGCCTAAGATGGATGCACAGATCGACGAATTTGTGCGGCACTGCAAGGCGTGCCACGACAAACGGCAAAGTGAGCCGAAAACGCCTACGCATTTCTGGGCGAAACCGGACCGAGCATGGAGCCGAGTGCATATCGATTTTGCGTGTCCTGTCGATGGGGCCGTTTTCCTAGTGGTAGTTGAAGCTTTCTCGAACTGGGCTGAGGTAGAAATAATGACGTCAATGCCCTCATCTGCCGTAATTAAGTGGCTGTGTAAGATGTCAAGCAACATTCCACGCATCACTTCGAGTCAGGCATGACCCCAGCAGAGCTTATGCTCGGCAGGAACCTGCGCTCGGGCCTGTGAAACCTATCCGAGCTGCGTCAAGAGCACGTTGCACCAGGGCTTGCTGTCGCTCTGGTGCTGAGCTTGTCAGCTCGGCCTCCTACAGCTCAGGGTTGGGGTTAGGGCAGCGAGGTCAAGACAAAACCAGGCGGTAAGGGGTGAGAGGTATGTAACAGTGTGGGCAGTTGTAGGGGAAAGGGACGCCAAGATGTGGTGTAGGATGGGGGATTATAGAAGGTTTCAGTTTGCAGGTGGCGGTAAAGGGTGGCGTGGTGTGTTGGGAGGGAGGGAGGTGTCAGACGGGGGGTATATTCTTTGTCTGTGTCTGTAGTGGGACAGTATGGAATAGAAGATGGAATCAGGGGGAGGGAGCGTGTCTTGAGTGGTGGGAGGGTAGCATCCGTTTTTTGTCCTTGAAGTTGGGAGTGCCCGGTCGTGCAGTTCACGTGCTGTGGCATGAGCCGCTTCCGACATGGCCAGGATTCCAGACAATGGTCCAGGGGCAGGCAGCGTAGCATGGGTAAGGCTTGCTGGGGGGGGCCTGGTGTAGGCAGCAGGCCTAATGTGAATCGTACATGAGGGTGAGATAAGGCTGATTTCGATGTGTAGTATTGGCATGGGCGATGGCCAGGGCTTCGGCTTCGGGTGTAGGCATATTTCGGTAAGTGGCCACAGTAACGGTATTGCCATACGTATCCAGGGTAACAAGCGTAGCCGGAGAATTGGGGGAGGGATGTGCATTATCTGTGTAGCGGGTCTGCGGGTCATTGACGCAACGCTTCTCGAGGTGGCGTACTCGAGCTTTTCTTTGCGCCCGGTTGTAAACGCGGTGCATGTGCCTGGGTATGGGTGCTGTTGTGAGTTGTTGCCGAATGGAAAGGTGGATCCGCTTCAGGTTAAGACGAGCGGGGGGTGGTGCTCGGCCTATATTATGAAGAACCTGACAGCCTGTGGGGGTGAGGGCAAGTCTTTGCAGCTGAAACACGCGCTGGGCGTCGATGAGTTCATTCAGGGTATTGTGGAGGCCAAGTTTCATGAGACGTTTGTTCGCGGCGTAAGTAGGCAAGCTGAGGGCTGATTTGTACGTCTTTCTTATGGGGGCGTCCAACTTGTTAATCTCTTGGGGTTTCAGATTAACGAAGGGGATCCCGTAAGTTATACGGCTGGTGATCAAGGCTTGTACGAGCCGACACGTGTCTGACTCCTGCAGTCCATATGAGGAGCCGCGGATACGACGAATGAGATGCGTCAGCTGGGAGACTGTCTTGTGTAGCTGTGGTAGAAGAGCTGACCCGGATCCATCTTGATGGAATGGATCCGCGGTGACTGCCGCGGCTGATTAAAAGGGTAGCGGTGGGTATTCCTGCCTACGAGAGGTGGGCAGTTTGGATGTCGCGGGCAAATTGGACCGGGAGGGTTTCCGCGGTGGTGTGAAGAGAAAGCGTTTAGGACATTCTTTATGAGCAGTTTGGTGGGGTCTTTCACAGAGTTTACAAAATCTAGCGGTGCATTCAATTTCATTCGTGGCTACCGTAGCTTTAATAGGGGGAAAGATGAAGCGCGATAGCTTTTGTTGGCTTACATAAGGGAGCTTTGGTTACATCACTTGCAGTATTAGCATAATTGACCTCGCCTCCAAGAACGGCGCGGAAGAAACAAGCGTTAGCACGGCCGAAGTTTGTCAAATGAGACCAAACCGACTCACCCGACAATATTCGCTGGCAGCCTCTGTTAGGGTACCAAATTCTTGGGTCCACGCATTGTTTTCCGGCGTGGTTGAGTGGATTGGAGCTTGGGTGCTGGTGTTCTGTATGGAAAGTCTATGGTTCAAATCTTCTCAAAACCTTACGGATTTTTTTTATTTTTTTGCAATGAGAGTGTGATCGAAATTTCTTTCAAGGCAAAAAAAGGCAGAGTACCTTGCCGTATAACCTGCAAGGGACGTTTGACGGTAACCTCAGTATCAAGGCAGCCCCGAAATTTGCTTTGCTCGCACTTTGAATTCATGAAGCTGCAGTCGGTACGTAACATCAAGGTTAAATCAAGTAGCAAGCAAAGTTGTGCTAATTGCATCTTCGTTCATCATCCTATCTTATTTTGTTCAGATTTGAAGCCAATGGCCCCCGCCTTCTCCGCCCCCCCCCCCCACCAAAAAAAACCTTACAAGGCTCGTTTGCAACTGAAATTCTAAACAGCGCAAAAAGACGGGACAAGGAAACGACGACACAAGGCGCTGTGTCGTCGTTTCCTTGTCCCGTCTTTTTGTGCTGTTTCGAACTTCACTATGCACCAACTAGCCCAAACCACCGTTCTAACGCCGTTCGTTGGCAACGTCGCTTGTAAACGAATTCTGCACTAAGTCTCTGCCTCTTTCCGTGAGGTTCGGTATTGGGCTACTGTTTTGAAGGTCAAAGGTTCAAAGCATAGTGGTGGATTACAATACTTGCACAAAACCCCTCGGTACACAACCCTTAAGAACACATACAAAACCCCTCGGTAACTTCAATACACTACGCCTGCGGAGAGTTTGAAAATAAAGTATACCAGAGATAGCTAAAATAAATGTAAATGAGATAGACATGTTCGAAGTAAAAAACGGACATACCAGCAACATCTGAACGTCAGCAAAATATCTCTAAATACCGTCCCCAAATGAAGCAGCAGCAACATCGAGAATACGTCTTTAGCAAAGTTGAAAGAACGTCCGACATTGGTACCGGCAACGTTATCTCAACATCCAAAAATTTTCATTAAAAATTGTACGTTGTACGGATGTCTAATAGAGATACTGCTGGGACATAGACGTTTGGATCTTTTTGGGACGTCGCCGAGATGTTTGTGGTTTGCTGGGCGGTGACTGCCGCGGCTGATTAAAAGGGCAGACGCGGTATTCCTGCCTACGAGAGGTCGGCAGTTTGGATGTCGCGGGAAAATTCGACCGGGAGGATTTCCGCGGTGGTGTGGAGAGAAAGCGTTTAGGACATTCCTTATGAGCAGTTTGGTGGGGTTCTTCACAGAGTTTACAGTGGGGCGTGCACAGGTGGTCGGGAGGAGGGGTTTGGGTGCCACAGAAAGGGCAGTGGGGCTGTTCTGGGTGGCGGCACACATCATGACGGTGTCCTACTTCACCGCAGCACTTGCACGTTTGGAATGTACGGCGGTAAGGTCTACAGCGCACCATTTCGCAGTCGGATTTGACGTAGCACGGTACCCGTGTGCCATTGAATGTCAGCAGGTCGGAGCTGGTCCGTCCCGTGAGCCTCGCCTGAATCAGGTAGGGTCGGTTGGGGGCAGTGTATTCTACCAGCTGGTCTTGCGTGATATCTTCCGGTAGACTGGAGAAGTCGCCCCGGGACGTTCCAGGGGGGGGGGGGGGGGCGAGTCATATACGCGTCACTTGACACTGGGCGTCGCGGAGGGTTACAGCCGTTAAGTGGGTGAGCCGGTCGCCAATGGCAGGATCAGGGGTGCCGGCCAAGATGAGATTGGTTATAGACTGTGCCTGCAGGTTGACGAGGCACCCGAATTGGCAGTCGGGGATGTGGGTCACAGCCGAGTTGCTTCGCGCCAGTCCTTGGATGGGCCACGTGTCGACACGTAGACCGTCGTGTGGTCGCAGAACAGTGATGTAGTGGGTAGGTGGGAACCGGGGCGGCGGGATAAGGCGCTTGGGAGCCTGGGGCTTGCAGGATAGCAGGGTAGAGTCTTGGTTAGAAGGTACGTACTTTTTCTTCCAGGAGTTTACCACTGAGAGCCAGGGATTGGGGCTGAAAGGACACGGCCAGTTTGAGAGTCGAAATGCATGTCGGAGATGACAGCTTCGCTGTTATCGCCTGCGTCATGTTGCACCTGGCGCTGACCCGGGGTTGTTGGTCATATCGCAGCTCTCGTCGGCAGATTTGGACATGGATAGCGTGGCACAGAGGCGCGCGCTCAGCGGCGGCGAGATGGGGAGGCCGCCGTGCACGCTAGGCCTGAACTGTAGGCCTAGCACGGCTTCGGCGTGGTCGCAGAGTCTGGATGGCTTGTTGTGGCGCCCTCTTGTCTGATCACGTCGATTGAGGGGTCAAAATGTTCATCCGGCATTCAGGAAGTCGTTAGAAATACCCAGCTGGTCGTGGACATCGAACGATCGCAGATACAACGCAGAAAGTGGGAGTCGAAACAAACCGCAAGCGCTTGTGTTGGCCCCCTAGCGGCGATCTCAAAAAATAGGAAAAATATTTCGTAAAATTAAGGAAAATGGCGAACCGTGTAACGCCCTGCATTTTCCCAATATTGCAGGTGTCACAAAAGCTCCACCTGTAATCGTTATGATAGAGTAAATGGAGACAATTGGTAGGACAGGATTTAGAAAAACCAAAAAATTGGCTATGAAAAACTCACACTCAAGACAAGCGGCATAGGAATGCTACGCATTACTAGACAATTCTCTAAATTTCCGCTGATTTTTTTTGGTAGAAAGCAGCTCGAACTTTGACAAAAACGGAGGACAAAAAAAAATATGGTGGATCCCACACAAGGGGGCGAGTCAACGTAATGAGGTGATATTCTTGTGGCGTACCCGATTTGAAATGAACTTCCTTGGGGAAGCTTATGCGAGTGGTATTCTTCTCGGCCTTTTTGGTGCTATTGCATAAAAGTGAGGGCTGGGTATTGCGCGGGGACATATGAAACGTAACAAGAAACATCCAACGTTTCAATGTTCCTAGAGAAGACGCCACAGGTCAAAGGTGGTGGATTGCAGAGCCCAAAAACGTATTCTTCTGAACGAATACAGCACCGAATACTGCAAAGTACGGTCAATAAGTCATATTTGCAATTCCCGGTCAGGCGATTTCAGAGCTAAAAACATCAGCCGTAAGGGCCCCAAGCCATTTGCCTCGAGTATAGGGGTGCCTGTAACCGTAGGAATGCAGTAGGATCTTTTGTGCGTTTCATCCTTGCTCAATGCGCGGTCAACAACCCAATCGACGCCGCAATCTGGCCGAGGTCACTAAGATTATTTGCGACAAATTGTGGCGGAAAAAAATTCCTCCAGTGCTTCTTTGCTTTTTCCTCTATAAGTTCTTTTTTTTTCCTCGTTGCGTAGAAAATGTACGATAAAACTATTTTGCCGTCGTATTATTTTTAAGGGTCAAGTGACAATGTACGAAATCAGTTGAAACCTTAGCGTAAGAAATCGGTTTACCGAACAATTTTTATTCTGGTGGGGCCCCGATACAGTTCTTAAAGTAACAGTAGTATTGCTAACATAAAAAAGAGCAAGGAACAAAGTGAAATTCGCCTCCTGCACAGTTATTTGTACTCCGGCACCAATCCAATCGAGTGTTTTAAGTGCATGGGACTACTTTATTATCTGCCATCGTGTGCAGGGAAGCTTCCCTTAACTAGCTCTTCAATAAATACATAACCTTCTCCTTTAGAACCCTGATCGAACAAACTCCACCCAAACCGTTGCTTCTTTGTAAACTCGCAAGCATCAGTGTTGCCTGTCTTTGTGACAGAAATTGTGAAGGCAGGCCCCAGATATCAGTTAAGCGTGCGCGTAAGAGCTGAAGTAAGCTCTGGGCGAGCGCTTCTCCGTAAGAGTGCGTGCTTCGCGTTTCATCAAAGAAAGCCCTGCAAGGTACAGAGCTTTGAGGTTGCAACCGGGGAATACACGGTGGCTCTTGGTATCTTGGGAACATCAAGTCCACACCGCACGCCTCGCGTGTTATAGAGATCGTTGTTTAGTTAGTTATTGTCTTCTTACTGCTACAGCCGGAACTATGCTCCAAGTCGACGGTTATCTTTACTAACACTTGAAAGCTCCGTTATTGTAAAATTATTGGTAGGATGATAATGACCCCAATGTAGAGGAAACAGAAAAAAAATGGTGGCGTATCTGCTCCTTTCGTTGCAAATGTCGTCAAAATACAATAGTCTCTCTAGACATTTGCCAAGGAAATGCCCTCTTTGCTTTCGCGCTCGCCTCTTATGCTGTTCGTGTTCCGTCGCGCTAATACCAAGGTAAACGCACTAAAGGTTTGCTCATGGCTATTTGAATTTGAGCTCTGCTATTGAGGTTGAGCTCTGCTATTCGCTTTCTGAGTTTTCTGTTTGTCTTGCGTTGCTTCCATTGTTTGATTCCGTTTGACCCTGTCTCTGCCAAGATGGCGCCCAGTAAAGATGTGTGTGCGTTGTGCTCTTGCGTTTTTTACGCAAAAGTTATTTCGCTGCGGGGAATGCAATGAACGCGCTCACGCGAAATGCATGACTTTGCCGGACGACGACCTGCACCTTATCAAGTCCGGCGCGCGACGCTTCATTTGTAATTCGTGCAAGAGTGTATCGTCACAGCCTAACCCTAACGACGACCACGGCACTTCTTCGGCAGCAGAATCTTCGCCTGTTCCTTCGTCCACCCCTCCCGACGCAGCGGCCGCCACCCAGCCCGTTGACCTTGGCGTTGAGCTCGTCTCCCTCCGTGCCCTTCTCATGGACGCCTTGGAGGGCATTTCTTTTTTGTCCGACCAAGTCACTCAACTAGGGGAGGACAATGAGCGGCTCCGCCGGGAGAGTCCAACAAAGGCCGAGGCCCACGCCGTCGCAGTGAAATCGCTGCGCCAGGAGGTGCAGTCTCTCCGCGGTGATTTGGCTCGTCTGAGGGGGCCGCCACGGCTGGCTCATTTCCCGCCGCTCCTAACCAGGACAGCCGCGGAAACGAAACCCGCTGCCCCGCAGACGCCCGGCTCTGCCCAGAATGCTGCGTTTCCCCTCCTTTCCTCTTCGTCGCCCACTCTTCAAGCTAACAATGAGGACGGCGAGCGTGTCTCTTCTGAAGCCGGGGGGCGCACGGCATCGGCGGGGCTGCAGGAGCCAGGCGTTGCTTCCGGCTCGACAGGAAAGACCCAGTGGCCTGCGCGTTTTGGTGTTTGTGTGACCAGCGAACTGTCGTTGGTGGCATCACGACCTCGGCGGAAGGCAATGTTTGTCTCGAAACTCTCTCCGGCTACCACATCGGCCCAGCTCCATGAACACTTTTCCAGCCTTGGAGTACAGCCTCTGGCCTGTCGTCGACTGAAGACGCGCTATGCCTCATATTCGTCTTTCCACGTTGCTTTGGAAGACGAGGCATTCCAGCGCCTTCAGGATCCTAACCTGTGGCCCAAATATTGTCTGTTCAAGCCGTTCGAGGGGACCCTACACGACCATCATCTGCACCCATCTGAAACCAGGCAAGCTGTACAGGATACTTAGCGTGCTATAAGTACTAATCTCAGGCAGAAAAAAAAATGTCATTTCTAAATGTCGATGACTTTCTCAAGGCTTTCCAACCATTGTGTTCCAGCTCATGCACTGTTCTTTATGTAAATATTAGGAGCTTTCGAAAACATTGGGATGAATTCGCCCTACTCTCGAACCTTCTCTCAAACACGGTTGACGTTTTTGCACTCACTGAAATTAATGTCACTGACGACCTGTCCAGCACCTTCTGTCTTCCTGGTTACAGCAAACACTTCCTCACCCGAAAAAATAGCAGGGTTGGTGGCCTTGCCGTGTTCATTAAGCACAGTTTGTTAGTTTCAAATATTAACATTGTATTTTCATCGGCAGAAGCTCTGGCTTTTTAGCTAACCAAAAATGATCTTGTAATCCGTTTACTAGTTGTTTATCGCCCTCCCTCCGAAAGTGCGCTTTGTTTTATAGAAGAACTGCGGGAGGTGTGCAAAAAAACTTTCAGCTCAGGCAACTTGTGCATAATCGGGGATTTCAACATCGACTTGCTCCGAAGCGAGCGGTCAGCTGTTGAACAATACTTGAACGCCCTTTCCGAATTCGGTATAGAGCCGCTTATCTGGGAACCCACAAGGGAGGAGTTCCTAAAAGATAATCTCACCCGTACATGTATTAATCATGTCAACGTGCGAGCATCCGACCTTTCTTGTGCGGCCGGGGCTGTAATTATGCAGAAACTAGCAGATCACTACTTCATAGTAGGTCAGTTAACCAAATCCAACTCTTTACAAACGGATCATTCTCATACTGTCACCATCTTAGATAAAAAAAAGTTTGACAAACAAATTGCTAGCTTTGACTGGAATGCTTTCATTCTAGATAATGACAACGCCACTGCATATGACAATTTTGTTCGCACGTTAGGCCAGATGAAGGAGGCCTGTAAGAAAACGGTAGTAATAAACAAATGGAGGGCTGAGCATCAATGGCTTACCCCTGGTGTTTTGGCACTGATAAAAGAAAAAAATATGCTTTGGGCAAGATGTCGCCAAGCCCCTGACAACACAGCGCTGCGCGACGAGTTCCGTACGGTGAGAAATAGAGTGACCGCACAGATTCGTTTGTCAAAGAGGCAATTCTGTAGCGAACAGTTCAAAGCGTCTAGTCGCAATATGACTAAAACTTGGTCCTTAGTAAATCAATTACGAGGTAACGAACGCCTCTCTACTAAAAGCACAATAGAACGCAACTTTGGTTCCGGTACTTCCGACCTGGCCAACCAATTCAATGAATCGTTCTCATTGGAACAAAACGATCCAGTGCAGTGTGCAAGTAACAATACACTACCAAATTTTGTGTCATCGTCCGCATTTATCCCGCTCTTGACAGAGCCTGATCTCCTCTGCATAGTCAGTAGTTTAAGCCGCAACAAATCATTAGGGCTTGATAACATACACATAGGTGATCTATGCAGAAATATTGGGTATTTAAAAGGTGTTGTTTTGTTCATACTGAACAACATAATTGAACATTGCTCTTGGCCAGACAGTCTAAAGTGCGCACGTGTGGTTCCCCTCTATAAAAGCGGCAAAAAAAATGACCCTTTGAACTACCGCCCTATTTCAGTTGTATCTTGTTTTTCTCAAATTCTTGTAAAGCACATATTGGGTGTCATGACTTCCTTTGTGACAAAACATGAGTTACTGAGCGAACATCAATACGGATTCATCTCCGGCACGGGCACGTAGGTGTTACTTGAAAAGTTGTCTGATACCCTTCATAGCAGCATAGACCAGAATGAGGTTTTGTTTCGGTTATTTCTTGATGTTAAGAAAGCGTTTAATACTGTGAACCATGGTATACTGTTCTAAATTATACCGTTATGGCTTCCGCGGACCATTTCTATCTCTGCTTCAAAATTACCTACGGGATCGTTCTCAAGTGGTCTCACTTGGGTCAGTACTGAGTGATAGTATCAGACTTAAGAGAGGTGTCCCGCAAGGGTCTATGTTGTCACCTCTTCTTGTTAATTTGTATGTTAATGACTTGGCTACTGTTGTTAAAACTTCGAAAATCTATCAATACGCTGATGACACCCTGCTGGTATCTGGCAACTCTGGTTATTCTCTCGCTCTCTCAAATCTTCAAGACGATACCAGAAGGGTAGCTGACTGGTTTGAAGCAAATTTAATAACAATCAACCCTGTAAAAAGTCGGCTTGTTTGTTTCCGAAATCGACGGAAAACGGTGCCGAACGACTGCTTCATTACAATACATTCATCAAATTGTGCATCTTGTTCCTGTGTCCGTATTTTCTGTGTCGCGTCTGTTAAATACCTAGGTGTACATTTTGATGGGGATCTTTCGTGGAACACACACATGGCTCACCTATGTAAAAAGCTTAGAACTATTGCCTGTATGTTGTATAACTTTAAAGTGTTTCTGCCTTTCTCTGTTCGAAAAATACTAGCCCAAACTTTGGGTTATAGTGTTCTTCGTTATGGCATGTGCTGTTTTTTCAACTGCTCCGCTACCTGGAAAAAGAGGGTTAACAGTATTTTAAAAAACATTACCGAGAGTGTTCTTTATAAGTCACAGGTGCCGGATTTGGACAGTGTATTTAGGGCAAGTGGTCTACCGTCATTCGATACATTGTTTAAGCAAATCGTCGTGTTAAAATATCTCTGGTGTACGGTTTACCGAACTCCCAATGTTAAACCTATACCTCTGCGGCACATACCTCGATATATGACGCCAAGGGTCCGTACGCAGTACGGAATGGCTGCGCGGCCATATTATGTTCCTGCTATCTTCAACGAATTGCCTGACGAATTGTTCTCTTCAACAACACGGAAACGCTTGCGTACTGCTACGCTGGCATTGGAAATATGCTGAAGTATGCATGTGTACGTGATGATTGTTAGCTATTTTTTGTTCTCTAATTGTTTTCTTGTGATGAGGAAGATGCCATCCATGTAGCTGAAACCCATGTTGATTTATTGTATCTCTGTTTGTATGTTTGTCTTTGTCTCTTCGGTTTGTCGGTTGTTGTTTGCTTTCCTTTTTTCTTTGCTAGCTTTAATTTTCCGTCTTCTCTCTTTTTTTCCTTTCTCTTTTTTTTCTTTTTATCCTTTCTCTTTTGTTTGATTGCCTTTTTTTACCTTCCTATTCAGTTACCACTGTCAAAGAGTGTTTTTGCAGAAGTGAAGGCCGTTGCGGCCGGGCGACGCCGCACAAGCCCACCTGTAGGCTTTGGCGACCCCATTTTCTTCTGTACGTACTCCTTGATAATAAACGATGAATATTATTAGGCTATTGCGTGCTTC
This sequence comes from Haemaphysalis longicornis, assembly GCF_048455015.1. Lineage (NCBI taxonomy): Eukaryota > Metazoa > Arthropoda > Arachnida > Ixodida > Ixodidae > Haemaphysalis > Haemaphysalis longicornis. Next base: position 198,010,365 of record NW_027526361.1, read on the forward strand.
CCAGTAGTGGACGATGTGTTTGTCTACCGGTCCTTTGTTTTCATACTGCATGATGTTCTTGGTATGTCGGCGCACAACTTTTAGCAGCTGCTCGGTCCAGTCTTGAATGTTATGATGTGGTTGATTAGTGCGCTCTTCGCGAACCTTGTCCCATTCTGTACTGCGCGTTGTCTTCCACTTTACCCGTTTAGGAATGATATTGATTTTTACGCTGATGATGGCATGGTCGCTCCCTAGATATTCTTGCTTATTGCACCATTGCACGTCTACACCGCTTGATGATAGGGTTAGGTCTGGCGTTGTGTCTTTTTCTGCTGAGTTGCCAATGCGTGTAGGCTGCTGCAGTTCATTATGTAGAATGTGTTGATGATCTTAAATTTACCTTAAGAGGCGCTGACATTTCTTGGTATTTCTAGGGTAACCCCATGCTGTATGAGGTGCGTTGAAGTCCCCCAGTAGTACGTGCTTGCTCTTGTTGTTTGGAGGGTGCATTATTGTTTTTATATCGATTAGGTCATCCTTTGGGGGGCTGTAGAGGTTAGTAATGTGTAGTTGGTTGATATTTGGTCCTGTCTTGATGGTTAGGCTGATATCATTGGCGTCTTCTTGAGATGCTAAGAGGTCTTTGCGAGTTAATGTTGCTATCTTGGGGGATGCTTGATGCGTGGTGTATCCCAAAAGCTTTGGGTTGTTGCCTGGCTCTTGCAGCGCAATAATATCTGGTTGGAGCTTGTTTCTTGTGAGCCATGAGTAGAGTTCTCCTTGCTTCTGCTTGAAACCATTGTAAAATTAGTAGATTATTCTTACTGTCCATAAAGTTTCTGCATAATCATGTCGAGTTGGCGTCGCACGCCTTGTATTTGTAGTTGGAGCGGGTGGCATTCGGTGGAAAATTTTTCCGTTACTCTGGCTTCTATCGTGTGGGTAATTTCTGTTACTCGTTGGTTCACGCATTGCATCTCGTAACGAATCTCCGTTATAAAGGATTGTAGGGTGCAGTTTAGCTCTTCTAACGTGACACTAGTGGTTGTTTTATTGGTTTTGCTCCGTTTGTTTTCGGGTTCGCTGCTGTCGTTCTCCTGGTTGCTCGTTTCCATAGAAACGTTGTCTGCGAGCTGTACGTTGGGAAGGGGCGGGGGTGCTGTACCTATGTGTTGTTGGTACACTTGCGCATTGTAGATCGGGGCTTTGGGTATAGTTAGGTGTGGTGTGAGTGCCTCTCTGTATGTCCGGTTAGCTTGTTTGTAGGAACGTGGCTGGCTCACCTTTTTGGGCTGTTGCTGTTTATGGCGGTAAGGTCCCTTGTCGAGTTGTTGCTGCCTGTTGGGGTTGGGATCCTTGCTGGGCTGTTGTTCTCCGGGAGCCGGTTGACCTTGATGGGATTGCTGAGGGCTTGCTTGTTGTTTGGCTGTCTGGCTTTGAGCTGGTTGCTGGGGCTTCTCAGAAAGCTGTTGTTGGCTTCTAGATGACGATTCAGCGGCATGCTTACGTATGTTGAGCCTCTTGAGGTATGCCTGTTGCAGTACCACTGCGTCGGCTTCGAGTTTCTTTGAGCAGCTGGCGTCGTCCGAACGATGCGGTCCCTGACAGTTCACACATTTGGTGATACACGTGTGAGCTTCGTCCTTGTTGGCGTATCCACAGTTGGGGCAGCGAGCAGTCGTTGCGCGGATGCACACATCAGCTCTGTGTCCTAGGCTGAGGCATTTGAAGCATATTTGTGCCTTGGGACGGTACGGCTTGCATATGTGGATGGCACCACCCAGGCTCACTGAGAGGGGTATGTATGTTCCCTCAAAAGTTATAATTGCCGTCATGGAGCCTCCCATCATTCTTGCCACGACAATGTTGAATCCGGGTGGTGCAGTAAGTAGTTGCATCAGAGTGGCAGGATCGGTGTTGCGCTCGACTCGATGGATGACTCCTTTGCACGTTTCTTGAGCGGCCGAAGCGTATACACTGACGCTGTGGGTTGTCTGGCCGTGGGTGATTTGCGTGATCATCAGAAGCTTTTTAATCGTTGATATGTTATTGCTGGTCATCACGACGATATTCTTGAAGGGTTCCACAGTAGTAGTCATGCCTGCCGCTTCCTCTGCGGTGAGGTTGCTTGTGAGGACTAACGTTCTATGCAAAGCGAGTGGAGTAATCTGGCTAAGTTGGAGACTGCTTGGAGCTCGGAGAATGAGTTTCCGCAGTTCACCTGATTGGGTTTGTCGTACTCGGTGGTGCCAGCCGTCTTCAGTGGTGTAGTACTTCATTGCTGGGCGTAGTCGGCGCCGGGTGGCACCGGGCGGGTCGGCGTGTTTGGTTAGGCTTAGCTCGGCCTCCCACGTTGGAGGCCGAAATTCGCCCTTAAAACCCCGAGAAACGGGCCAATATTCACCAAACTTTGTAAACCTCGTCGGAAGTTGTTCCGTACTTGGTCGCGATGGTCTGGTCATCCGCGAGAAGCGAATCCCTGAAGACCGCCCCTTCTTCCCACAGTTCTGCCAACATTTTCGTCCAAATGATGTCGCCATCAGCAATGCACGGCTCGCTCGTGCCAGCTGCTTTCTCACCATTGAATTAAGAAGAGACAGAAAAGAGTATGTGCCATTCATCGAGGCAGGTCATCATCATCATACTCATAATCAGTGCAGCAGCCGAGCGTGGAAGAGGAGGGTCCGTCCGGCAGCTGGTCGTGGCCGTCGACTTCCGTGCGGCGGGGTAGAGAACGGCACAAGCTCGTCAGAAAACCGAAGAGGCCCTGGAGCAACCTGCGAACTGCTGCGCTCAAGCGCGTCCATCATCCGGCAGACATCGCGAACGCAGGTGAGCTTTCTGCGAATCACTTCACAAGCTTCGCGCACCCCGGTAGACGCTACATTGTTCGCAACAATCCGCCCACTGAGCGTGCCCAACTCGTCGTGGCCTTCTGATTGATTGATTGTAGGGTTTAACGCGACGACGCAACGCAGGCGATGAGGCGCGCCGTAGTGGAGGGCCCCGGACTAATTTTCACCACCTGGGGATCTTTAACGTGCGCCGAAATCTCGTACACATGGGCGTTTTTGCTTTTCGCCTCCATCAGAAAAGCGGCCGACACGGCCGGTAATCGAACCCGCGACCTTGTGCTCAGCACCGCAACTCCTTAGCCACTGAGCCACCGCGGCGGCTCCTTCAGTGAGGTAAAATTACTCCCGAAACATTTAGCTGTGTCCTACAAAATCAAATTCGACTGAATTCACAGCCGAAAATTCAGGCAGCATTCCGACATCATTCGTGGAAGGATTCGCGTTAAGGGGGTGGGAAAACTATCTTTGCTGGCCGCAAACGTACTCCTGGGAACAGTGTTAGAAAAAATCCCTATACCGTGGTGCTGGGTCATGGCGCGTGGCACCACGATGGATTATTGCTACATGTGAAATTCAAAAGAGCGCGCCAAATCTGAAGGCTATTTTTCCGCAGAGACGCATTTCTTACCCGCTCCAATGTCCTGCAATTTATGAGTTTTGCTTCAGTGTGTTTACGCTTTTGTGCGACTTTACCTGCATCAGCAACACCTCCATGTTGGGATGCATAGTGTTCGTGCGTTGCTTTGCCCGCTGTGTGACTGTACAAACGCATCTTCCTTTTGCAATACAAAAAAAGCAGATGATCGGGAATGGAGGCTTTGCAAAAGTTACTTCACGCGCTCGTATGAAGATTTTGGCGCACTTAAACATCCCCAAGTGGTCGAAATGGATTAAAGGGCTTGCTGTATCCGCCTTCTCGAAATTAATCCAGAGCACTTCGTTACGGCGTGCTTTATCGTGCACTTGTAGACTACGTGCTAGAGACCCAAAAATTTTGACATTTCGTGATTTTACGGTAAACATGGGCCGTTCGTCTGTGGTCCTCCTTCATAGGAAAGGGGAGCGCGGGGGAGGCGGGAGGGTTCTTGAGTGGTGTTTTTTACGTTCCTGGTGGCCTGTGCTGAATAGTCTACCGACTAGTTTTTCTCCGGACCTAACACCTGCGAAAAAATAACCGTCGGATGTCTTATTAAAAATGCGCTATTTTGAGCGTTATGAAAAGTAACTGAACTGAATTTATTGATTGTTTGATTGATTGCTTGCTTGCTTGCGTGCTTGCGTGCTTGCTTGCTTGCTTTATTGGTTGATTGATTGGCTGGCTGACTCACTGATTTATTTATTTATTTATTTATTTATTTATTTATTTATTTATTTATTTATTTATTTATTTATTTATTTATTTATTGATTGATTGATTGATTGATTGATTGATTGATTGATCGATTGATTGATTGATTGATTGATTGATTGATTGATTGATTGATTGATTGATTGATTGATTGATTGATTGATTGATTGATTGATTTAACTCGCCGACGCTACATTCGCGTTAAGGCGCACCGTATTGGAGGGCATTTTGACCGCCCGGAGATCCTTAACGCACGCCGACATTTCGAACACAGGGGCGTTTTTGGTTTTCGCCTCCATCAGAAAAGCGGCCGCCGCGGCCCGGAATGGAACCCGCGTCCTTGGGCTCAGTAGCACCACGCCGTGATTAGATTGCTAGCTTTGTGCTCGTGTTTGAGGGACAACCTAATAAGTGCCCTTTAATTCAATACCCACAAAAGCGAATTGCAGTGTTTTTCACAGATATAATTTAAAAAATAGTATGTTTCCGCATTTTGGACGATAGTACTTTGCGTTCGGCGTCGGTATTGAAAACCTGTTTTATTCGCTACCTCGCAATAACGCGGTCAAAAAGTCTTATAGAAAGCGTTACCGAGCTCTTTGCGGTCACTTTCAGCGAGGGCTCGGATATGCCTTCAGAAATGTTTACTGAGGTTATTTCGTGCTACCACATGTGTCAACGTTCATCCGGTATTGAGTGGGAGCTTGTTTTTCTGGAGACGTAGTTTGTATCGGTTCAAAAGGGGCATGTGCCACTTTTTTAGTAGTGTTGATCGGGTTGTTGAAAGAGAGTTAGCTAACCGACATTCACATATGCTTAAGAGGGCAAACATTACAAGCCATCTACGTCCTCGGGCTGGTATGTGAGTGAATTCTTCGAAGTGTTCAAGCGGGCTTCTTCAGGCCTCGGCCTAAATGTTTCAGCTGCCTAAAAGCGCGGTACTTCGGATGTCTGGTCTGAAACTGGGTTTCCCTCCTGTCCACGTGTTGTGAAAGTTCTCACATCTGTCCCTCCATTCACTGCAGCAGTACTTTTCCGCACACTCATACGCTGTTAGCCGATAGATGCCGTGCATTCCTGCCCAAAATCCTCACTTTCAAAATCATGCACAGGAGTTACCTATAAAAAACTACAGCAGCAAGTTTGTAAGCTGGCATTTTTGGGTTATCTCTTACTCAGCTTTCACGGCTTTTCTACTGTCAGACTTAGGGGCCGTCTGTAGTGCTACGTCTAAACCTCGCTACTAGATATCTCGTCAAACTGCCAGCAGCCCGTGTTTCGCTGACGCAGTAACAGTGAATGCGTTTAAGTGAGCGCAAGTCAAGGCAATTGAATCCTGCGCAGCCTTCATGCGTAGCTTCTCATAGTTGGCTCAAGCGGTCTCGAGAGATCCTTAAACCGAGCTTTGGGAACACCTCAGTTCGTTCTTAGTCCACGGCAGGCGTTTACCGCAAATGCAGCCGTTTAATGGGCGGCTGTTTTTGAAGGGTCCATGAAAACAAAATGCGGGCTTCGTTCATTAGTACACTGCTTTGTCCGGATCAAGATGAATATGATTTTATCACCAACTTGAAACCAATAATAGAGATATTAAATAAAACAAACGAAGGAGTTCGGACTTTCCCGTCACTATCCTGCGACTTCTCTATGACATCGCAGAATCTTTGTTCTCTATGACATCGCAACTGACACCTGACACCAAAGCAAGGGCCAAGAAACATGGCTGGGCGATAGTACTAAGGCCCATATAGTTCTCATTGGTAGAGCTTGTATGCTACAGTGCAGTTAACACACCCGTAACTGAATTATTAATGCTAACCCATGTTACGCCCCTCCTGCTCATATTGCGCTACTGTAGCACTAAAGTTTGACAGTTTTCGCACTAGGTTTAGTTTTTTTTGACGACAAGACGTGTTTAGTGTCTGGAATGGAGCGGAGTGAATTACTAACGCCCAGTTCTTTTAAATTCAACACAATTGTATTTTGCCTTCATGACCCCTTTACGATTTTAGTGAAAGTGCGAAGTCGTGCGCGCAACTTGGCCTTTTTCGACAAGCTGCTGGCAAGACGTTCCAAATCAGGTTGACGTACGACAAAATACTGCGGTGACGCCCCGCCAAGGCCACGTAACACTGAGCTAAAGTTGAATTAGTTTTTTAATACCTTACGGACCTCGTTACTCTTTTCATTTTGCAAGTGGTACCAAGCGGTTACACTTGAGGAGTGAGGGAGGTAGATAATTAATTGACCTTCCCCCCCCCTCCCCCCAGTGCTATTTGGTTGTTGCCCTCTGCATAGCTTGGCTATCATAATTTTAGTGAACCTTCAAGTGAATATGGTTCCGTGCATTTTTCCTGCATGCGAGCAAGAACTCCTTGCGGCAAAGCCAACTTTATCGCGAATGCTTACAAATAATGCGTGTACCTGCTGTTTTGTCGAATTTTTCCCAACTGACAATATGTGACAATTGCCCTCTAAGGCGACTCTACCATTGATAAGTTTTATTTACCAGTAACAATTCGTTCCCAATGGAGTAGCAGATCTTACAGGATTTCCATCTACAGTCAATACCTAGGGATCTACGGGAGGAGTGGGGTTAGACAAAGTGGCTGTAACTCTTGTTATGTCAACGCTTTGTCAAGGAACGTCATATGGCTGTTGGCTCCTAAGGCGACTCTTCTGAAACCGAGTCTCATTTATTATCGAAAGTAGTTCAGAATAAATGTGCGTACTCCTGTTAGTTCACAGGATTTATGATTTAGTGGTGAATTGAATGCAATAGGGCGCGGTCATACTACGCCGACACGACGGTGACGAAGACGCAACGGCGACGACGACGAATCGCCGAGCCATCGGCCAACTGCCTACTTGTCAGACCGCATCGTCATACTACGGCGACGGCGCCACAAACACGTCGGGCGATTGAAAGTCCGCGTAGTGTGACCAGTGTGACTTCCTTACCAACCGAAGACGCCAGCAAAACCGGTCGCCCGGCCGGTCGCCCGACGCGTCGTCGGGAATCGACCTAAAAGCGAAAACTGCGTCCCGACAACATTCGTGCCGTAATAAATGCGGCTCTATTTTGTTAGTTTCTTGAATGTAATACACTCAGTAAGGTCCACGAAGCCCATACAACTCAACACTGGTACTAATGCGGTCCGTTTTTTTGGATTTCGACGCTTCGGCCATGCTCTTTGGCGACGCTACTACCCCGGAGTTGCAAACAGCATATGCGTGTGCGATCGGCTCGCCTGTAGAAAATATGAGGTAAGTTTCGTTCAGAAGGAGAGTTACGTAGGGTAATTTGGGTAATAAGGGATCAATATTGGCCAAGAGTTTTAACGTAAAACGTTGACCAAAGTACGGCGAGCACTATCCCCGCAGTGTAAAATTGCAGTCACAGCCGGGCACACACATTTTTGCGGGCGCGTTCGCGAAGCAGCGGAGTTGATCGTAGTAAGCAATTGTGGGGGCGTCGGCGAACTTTGCTGCGCAAGCACTATTTAAGAAATTTCAGTTCACCAGCCAGGGATTTAGTATAAACACTGACGTACGACACGAAGCATGGGCGTCCATCTACTATACAGGTTATTTGGCGGGGAAAGAACGTTTGTGCCGTACTGTAGTGGTCTCAACCGTCGTCGTGCCCAATCGTTCAACGTTGCGGGTTCCTGTTAAGCACCTGGGGGTGCCACTAGACAGTTATCAAGACAGTGACCCTTACTGGGCCAAGCAACTCAAGGAACTTCGAGAAAAGACAGAGGAGTAGAAAGGGTGGAGTTTATCATTGTTTGCGAGAGCCACAGTTTGCAATTTGTTTTTCATAAGCAAGCTGTGGTAATTTATGCAAGATTTCCATTGTTCAAGGGCTACTTTTCCGAAATTTTATCGTGTGTTTGCCGTGTTTATAGGGCTTTCATCATGGGAAAGAACGAACAGAACAAACCTTTTTCGGAAAGTGCGTGAAGGCGGACTCGGTTCATCGCATTTATTTTTAAGGCAAGTCGTCAATAGATTTTTGTTTCTTCGTGATGTTAAAGACGCGTTTGCAAGGACGCTCTGTCAGCTGCGACTTTGAAAACTTTTGCCTGAATTTTTTGTGGGCTCTTAGTACACCAAGGGAACTGTACGTTGATTTTTTAAGGAGGAGGTGCGGTCATACCGTTTTCTTTCAGTGCGTTTTTTAGAGTATTTAGACGGGCTGAGTCGGAAAAAACTGTACAAAGATATCGTGGAGAGTGTATTTCCAGTCCCAATATACCGCAGCAAGTGTAATCTAAGGCCTGAGAGCGATGTCCTTAAGCGAGTTAAAAGAATGACGTTCCCAGGTGGAGTGAAATTATTCTTTTTTAAACTCCATACTGGAACGCTGGTAGTAAAGACCTCGATGGAGGAAAAGGGGATGGTTTGTGCCATGGGGTGTGCACTGCTTTCTGTGTCGAAAGCCAGAAACAATTGAGCACCTGTTGTTGTACTGTTGAGGAGCGGTGTTCTTTTGGGACATCCTTCAGCGAACACTCAAAAAAGATTTGCCTGTAGATGCTTACGGTATTAGTTTTTGAATGTTGAAAATAAGCACGGTGTGCCGCTTGACACAATTATGCTCTATGAACTACATAGCGTCTGGAGAGACAGGATGGCGGTACGCTACTCCGACCCAGATTCCAAACCCATCCGACAGTACTTCAAAGAGTCAATAGGTTCTTTCGTGCAGATACAGAAACTTCAGCCCTCTAAACCAGAGTGGCCACCCACAATTGAAGCATTGCTGGTAATTAAAGAACCTTAAAATCACCCCGCTTGCCCAAGAAAGGCTGCAGTTCTAGTGTTTGTATTGAGTATTGAGTGTACACATCTCAGTTACCCGTGTTTTGTTTGTCATCCTGTCAAAGAAGGCAATAAAGAAAAACAAGGGTTCAATTCCCGGCACGGTTGGTTTTTTTTCAGCGGTTTTCTAAGGGGAATTGTTTCTGTATATAATTCACGAATAATTTTCTGCGTTATTTTGAGAAGAAACAATTTTTGCTATGGAAAATTTTCTTCGAAACAAAGAGTGGCTTTTAGGAGCCACAACAATTAGTTTTACTTTTCTGGCGCCGCGTTTCTCGAAATTGAGGTACCATGGTGCACTGTCGGGCTTTCTTTATTAGATGAGGTTGAATTTCTGCTCACGTACGCAGTAATTTATTTGCATATTCTACGTGCTACAGAGATGTTTTTGGTGGGGATTGATCCATAACATTCGTATTGTTACTGCCGCGGCAGCGACCACAGCTCTTTTTTCTTCTTTCTCCGTGATAGAACAAGACGTTGAGTACACACAGTAGAAGCAGCGCACACGCGAGTACGCATGAACGGCTTCAGCCGCGGCAGCGGCAAAACGATATACTCCAAGTTTGTCTAAAGAACAAAAGAGATCCCCGGCGGAAAGGCGAAGCGGCGGAGTGGGCCGTCGCGCGGTGGTCTGCGTGGTGTGGCAAGCGCGGCGGCCGACAGCGCGCCCGGAACGACGCCCTGCCGATTTCTCGCCGACGCAGACGGTTGGCCTACGGTCGGCGTCGGCGTGGTGTGACATGACCGCCGACAGTTCGCCGACACGGTGTTGGCCGACCAAATCGGCCGATGGTCGTGCTAGAGTGACCGCGCCTTTACGGGTGAAACACATGAGCCGAAAAACGCGCGCCTGCGCAGGCGTCTCCCGTTCTTGGACCGGTTTGGCCCCCGTAAAAAACCCGATCGGCAGCTGCCTCGCGTTTCCAACCTATTCAGTATTACATCGAGCCGCATGAGAAACCGGATTGCTCGGACTCACACGTGTCTGCCGCGGTAGCATTGGTGGAATTGTGGAACGGATATGCCGGGATTGTGCGCGCCGATATGTTTAACGGCTGCTGATGATGTAGCCTGTTCCAAGTTGTGGCAGCATACACAACACCTTCTAATTTTGCGGAAAAAGTGTCGCCAAAAGATTGAGTGTACGTTCTTTACGCGGTAACAGGGTGTTGGCTGCAGGCAGTGGCACGTGTCCAGTGGTACTATCATGTATTCTCGCAATATCATCGTTATCATCATCATCATCATCATGAAAACTTTTTATTTTCAATGTTTTCTGGCTCTTCACACAAGCTATTAGCGGAAAAACGCTTTTCAACCACTTGTTTAATTACCATATTCGAATTATTCCTATAGTAGTGAGCACGTTGGGACTCGAACGACACAGTCCATTTCCCAGGTTCATCTTTAGACCGATAAAAGTATCGACCTTTGGTGAACCGGACGTTTACTGTCCGTCTCGTGTTCCGGAGCACTCTGGTTCGAACCCCAGTCCCCTCAATGCACAATTCACCAATTTTAATTAAAACTTTTTGTGTTACGCTAAAAAATGAGTTAGCACCTTTGCTCAAAGTTCTGTCGCGTGTTTGTCGTGTGCTTAGCAGCTTCGCTGGTCACCCACTGGCTTATAACTGGCTCTGTATAATATGTATATTGCTCTTCGCGGTGAGCTCTTCAATATGCAATTGGGGGTTACTGAGGGCGGCTTGATATTTCCTCTACCACAATGTTTTTATTTTTGAACGAAGCATGCGGTTTCTGTAAGCCCGACGGCATCCTGGATAGAGTAGTCCGGAAGGATGTCTTGAATTCCGCCTACCTTTTTTTTATAGACAATCGAGTCTCGATATTCACAATCGCGAAATTTCAACTTCCGGTTAATTTGGAGTGATTTGATTGTCCCGAAAGTTTTACATAATTTCCAACGGAAGAAATTGAACGATAATTCATAGTTGAAAACCATTGTATCGGTTAATTTGAATTTCTTCATAAAAAGCAACAAGGTGACCATCAAGCCTCGACAAAATTTGAAATTTTCAAGCGGACAAACAGTAGCGTGTTCTAAACTGCTCTCGGTGCCATCGCAACTGGGACAGTACCGCAGTTCATAAGGCGGAAATATTATACTCGGTCGAGGCTAGCTTTGACGTGCACAACCTTTTTATTTGCGCACAGCGCCGTGTGACCAGTTCGCGTGGTGAACGCTTCAGGCTACCATTTTAGCTTCTATTTAGCAACTATCATGTTAGTGCGTGGTGTACGCTCAACTTGGCGACGAAAGTTAGGATTCTGAACGACATCAACAAGAAAGACCTGTTGTGGACGAATGAGAACTATGTTCTCGTGCTCTTTGTTTAATTGGAAGTTTGGGTAGTTTTAAGTGTTTTGTGGTTCCAATAGAATTCGTATTATTAGAAGTCGACTATATATATAAGTGAGCAAAGGAAAGAGCAAGCTTGAAAATATTTAAGTAACAATAGTTCATGTAGTACAAATTTCCTCATTCCCGTTGGTTTCCCAACTTGGTTTCAATGCTTTTAATTCTTGTTTTGTTTTCGTTTTCTTCCAGAGAAATGGCACCCACTAGGCCCTTCACACCGCACTCATACGCCACTCACATTAAGAACGTGTGTCCTCAGCTGCAGTCCGTTTCCACGCTCGTTCGCAAGCTTCGCTCACCTGACAAATCGTTCAGCCATCACAAAATTACCTTCCCGATAGCGTGCACAGACGGCAACACCGAGCCTGGTCCAAAGACATGCCAGATATTCGACGAGCTCCTTGCATGGAACAGACTGCTTTGGTTCGTACAGGTCGAACTGAAAAAAACCAGACCCGGACAGCTGGCGGTCGTAAGCTTGCCAAACGCCAAACGCCATCAACAGGGACGAAGTCCGATGTGCCGCCGTTGGTCTCTACAGGCTCCTGTCACAGCACCATTGCGTGGTTTCGGTGGAACCGCCCAAACGCTTGCTGGAGAACTACCCTGAACTCTTCTGGAGCGCCCTCGAACAGAGCACGTCCGTGCGGGCTCTGAAATTGAGTAGCTACGAGTTTGACGACGAATCGGCCTCTATATTGTTTCCGGCAGTATCGAGCAGCGCTCGGCTCAAGCGCATCGAGTAGGGCCACATAAGATTCCTGGGAGACCGATCGAAGCAGTCGTGCCTGACCGACTGGATGACAGGCGTGAGCTCACTGAAAGCTCTAAAGTTAACGGACATCAACGGAATGTCCGACGCGAGAGTCTTCATCGAAGCGTTGCAGATGTGTCCGGGACTCAAGGAACTAACGGTGGACGCGGCCCTGGGGACGGATGACACTATCACCCTTTAGAGGCTTCTTGCGGGCAGCGCGTCCCTGACTCAGCTTACAATTGTTGGAAACAACATGAAGCCGGCCTGCAACATTCAATTCTTATTCGAAGGCCTAGTGGTGAACAACGTACTCCAGAAGCTCAGTTTCCAGCACTTCTGTTTTGAGTTGTATGACAGCACTCTGCTTTCAGATATGCTAAGCGTGAACGCGACGCTTCAGGAGCTGCTATTCTCTTCTTGCTACTGGGAGCTTTGTACACACCCGCCAGTAGAAAACGAAGCGCGGGTTCAGTGCGAGAAAGCGAAGGACAGGTGGGGGCCGTGGTGGCGAGTAGACCCCTTCGTCAATGCCACTAAGAAGAGCACTTCACTTCGGTGGTTGGAGTTTGACGAAGACCTCTTCATTGATGAAGAAATGTGGAGACTCCTTGCCGCCGTTAAGCTAAATAGCTCCTTCAAAGAGCTTTGTTTCCGCTCAGTCTATCGCTGGCCTGCCGTAGAGTTCTCTCACATCGTACGAGATGCAGGATGCACAGGAAAGGTGGATGTCGATTGCTTTTTCTCAAAATCTGACCAGTTCATGGGCGCGCAAGGGTGCACGGCTGAGTTAAACTCGATCCGCAAGCATTTATTTTATGACCTCTGCCCTGAGCGGCTCCAGGACTTGTGCGTTGTCTTGAAGTCTCGTGACAATGTCGTTGCCCTTGAACTAACACTTAAAGTATTTGAAGTCCACGAAGATTGTGCGAGCTTCCTTGCAAATTACCTTATGTCGACAACTGTGCTAAAAGAAATCGACATGAACTTCCATGCAACGGGTAAGGCCATAGCCCTCATCATTGGTGGCATGTCTAAAAACGAGAGTCTCGAGAAGCTCAGCATTAGAAGATGGCGTGACATTGATGTACCCACCATTTGTGACTGGCTCGAAAGAAACACCAAACTGCACTATCTGTTATGGCTTTCCTTCGACCCTGCAGTAGCAGCCATGCTGTGGATGTGGCCTTCGAATCTTCTGATCCGTTACAGGGATCACTCAAGAACCTGTCGGAGCGGCTTCGATACAGATACACGCTTACGTATCTCCGTGTGGAAGAAGTGGCCGAATACGAAGCAGAGTGGCAAGTTGCAAGAAACCTGCTCAATCGAAACGCTTCGCTCGTTGAACACGCCGCCTATTTTGCCCTTGGTTCTTCGGTGAAGATCTGCACCGAGGCATTCGAGCAGGTGTCCTGGCACCCGCTCCTCTTGTACAGGGTGCAAGAGCTAGCCGCTGTGAGCGCATCCGAGGCACGTGAGAAAATCAGATCAAGCCTTCGACGACTAAAGCTTGACTTTCGGAGACTGTCTGGCGTTGTAAAGGAGGAGTTCATTTGTGTTGAAGCCAAGGAAACTGAATTGCAGATTGACCAGCTTTGTTTGAACGGGTGCCAGGCAGTTTGAAAATTTCTCACTCTTGCGGATATCATGAATGGCACACAATCGTAAGCTTGACATTGGAGCCAGGCGATTTCTTCAAGCTATGCGAGTATTGGTGCGGGGACCGTAACACTTTTGCCCATTTTCCCGATGTACACACTGACCAACCAATTAAAAAAATATTGCACACAATAAATAAAGGCTGGTACCGCAATTGTTCGCATCGCTCACTTTGGAGGTGGGAAATGCACTCAGCAAATTGCGCAGACGTTAAATGCGTTTACAAAGCATTCTACGTTGCCTTTGTTTTGAGAAGTGTAAAACCGGGCCCGTTACCGATTAATACAGGTATCCCTGTAATGTGCAAGAGACGTAGACCGCTTTTACGCGCGTACTTCCACATTTAAAGACAAGCCCAGCCGCATGCAAAGACGTGAAGTTTTTTGTACGGTAATCTACTGCCTGAACTCCTTATTTATTGTTATAATGTGAAACTAAAACTGCAATAAGACCAAATCTTTCAAATTTCGGGGTTCCAGTTGTTGCACCGCAAGTTGGAAATATTTCACCGCGTAGACTGTTCGCTGTCCCACTATATCGGTGTGCGAGATATACGGTAAGTCGATTTTCGGGCGTTGCGTGTTTGAAAGAGTCCTTTTGCCTCACGTATTGAACATATTTTATGAATCACAACCACCTGCAATGATCGCATTTTCTAGTTTGTTGCCATATTCGATCCCTGCCATATTTTTTACAAGTTGAGCATTGTGTTTTTTGTAGGAAACATTTGCTATATAGCCAGCAGATTCCATTCTGCCACGCTTCCTGTATCTATTAGGTTTTAATAAAGACTTGCCTTTATGCTACATACACATTCAATTACTTCAATGAGCTGCTCTTTGTAATAGCGTAATGCATTTTTTTATTTGTGCACAGAAAGCACATACCATCCGAAAAAAAGCATCTTAAAAGAACATACCTGCTTGCAAAACAAAATACGGAAAGTCGTATGAATTCTGTGTAGGGCGGGCTGTCACCGTACAATAAACTGAACTTTTTTGTGGCCAAGTCTGCAATTTTTCGCGAAGGTATGAGGAGCCGTTTTAAAAAATTCTGTCTCTTTTAAATGCTTGTAAAGTGCATTAGGGTTGTACATATGAATGCCTGTCGTACCTGTATTAAACCCAGGGTGTCGAACCGGCATTTTTTTAGGTTCGGTTCCTTGCTTGTTCGATGCCCGAGCACCATTCCGTTCCGGTTCGAACAGGTTCGAACCGGATGAAGTCATTTCAAACGGGTTCAGAAAAAAAGCTGGAGTGTTTTCTTCTTTTACATTCTTAGTAATGTGTTTTCGTGTCTGTTTCTCTGTCAAGTTGGTTTAAATACAAAGTCATAATATAGGTATTTTTGTAAATGTAGACTTGGCCAACTTTACCGTACAATCCAGTGCAAAATATTCTCCGTGGGAGGCCAGCGATTACAACACTAACTAATGCGAAATAAAAAGCTCGCAGGGACACTTACGGCTGCTTTTGTGTGTGAGTGTGAAAACATTACTCTTTACGGCCGCACGTTCATGTTAAGGTATTATAGTTCATTATTACAATTAAGCTTAATTTTTTTCCTGGCTCATAAACATGCTGCTTTATAGCCCACAGTAACTTTCTTGAAAAAAAATGGCTTTCCGTAGGCTGTTAAGTAGCCTGCTACGGGGGTTCTGCGAGCAAGAGCTCGCAACCCCCCCCCCCCACCCCCCCTTCCCCGTAGATGAAGGCCTTGCACAGGATTTATGCGTGCCAGCTTGGACACCGGCCACCAAGAGAGTGTCGTTGGGTTTTCTGGTGAGGATTCCCGGGGTTCTATACAAAATCCTAAGCTGGTTTCCCGCACCGTGCACGACAGCGCGAATGAAGTTTGGGGAAGGGGCGTGGAACGGGGCTGAAGCTCCTCCCCTCTCACGCCCCTGCCGTCGAGTGCTTTGCAACAACTACAGGATAGACCAGAGCCCGCGACGGCAAGCAGTGCCTTGCCCAAATACTCCGGTGAGTCATCTTGTCAGGGATAGACTTTGATCGCGATTTTACTGTTTTCGTTGGACACCGTCTCAAACAGACGCTTCGTCAGACGTCCTCGCCAGATGCTCAGATGACACAATTTCCAAGGAAGGTTTACGGTGACTTGCCCATTAGGAAGAAAGACAACCTGACTGGTCTCAACAGGAAAACCTTATAGGAGTTTTTTGAACGGCTCGCATCTAACCAGGTCAAAGAAATCGGGATTATTTCTAAAAGAAACATCATGACCGTCGACAGGAGTATGCTAATGTAGCTACCAAGCTGGCAGCTGATACAGCCTTGGGAAATATTCTGGCTCCATTTTTCCTGGCTCATGGAAAAAAAACAGTTTTGAACTTAAAGGGGCACTGACACAAAATTTTGAAGGCGAGATAACTTCGGAGATAGATTGGTGGGAACACATATACATCATCTGCAAAATATCAGCGGCGAATACAGCCTAGAACATATTTAAAATCAATTTTCAAGTGTGCGAAACGCAACCGAGCAGCCAGCAGAGGACCACGCGCAATTGTAAATAAACAACATCCAAACACGTCACGAGTTTGTGTTTGCCGCTTCCGCACTACCGGCGTTTTTAGCTGGCTCGCCCGGCTCGCCGCTCCAATCGGAGGGCCGGAGGGCGGAGCTTCTGCTCTCGAGAACGAACGACCCGATCGTTGGCGGCGGAGGCGCCGTGATTTCGTCAGCTAATCGGGCAGCTGGCCGCGACCAAAGTTCTACAGCGATTCCAGGCACTCTGTTTCTATTACTGTTTATTACCATTGGATGCGAAAACGCGCCGGAGGCACGAAAAGCTCCCTGAGCTAGCCGCACGGTCGCTGTGCAGGCGGCGGCCACGGCCGCGAAGTGGCCCAGGCCGGCGCAAGTAGCTCGAGTGATTACTTGTTACCGCTGCACGAAATTGTCCCCAAGTCCCGACCATGGTGGCTTACATGAGAAAGGAGTTAATGATGCGATGGCGGGTTGCATTAAAAATTGTCATCTGCACCGCTTACGAGAGCGGCACTCGAATATCCGCCGCAGTGCTGAGCCGAACACATCTGTAGGCGGACCTGTAGGCAGACCGGCCGGCTGCTCCCAGCGCGCGTCTTGCCACCCACCGTCTCGAGCGTCGCGCGTCGTTCTTTAGCCGCGGTAGCATTTGCACTCGCAGCGCCTGCGTCACATCCACGGTCGCTTTTTAATTAAGCGCCTCACGAGATCAGTACGTGGGGGCATTCGCAGAAACCAACGTTTTTAGATTAGATCAGAAACTGCCGTCGATGCGGATTCGACAGTGCTACGGCGGCTCTGCTCTGTGATATCCCTCCGACGGTCACGTGGTCAGCTTTGTTCACACAAAATCCACAAAATCCATCGTTTCGCGGCACTCGCTGAAACCGAAACTGCGACTGGCCGCATTGAAAATGCCTCTAATTAAACAACCGTCGCACGCTGAAGCAAATGAGGTTTCTACAGGTTATAAGTAGGTCACTAGCTACTTTTCGCAACAAAAAAAACAAGATGCAAAATTTTTGTGTCAGTGCCCCTTTAACTCCGATGTAGACATCGAAATATTGATACTGACCTACGCATTCTTATAACATCCACACCCAGGATTGTGGAAAGTATTCGGATTGGATGATCGGGACCATTGTTCTTGGATGTCAGTCACTGTCACCGTCAGTGAGATTGAGATTGTGTGTTACCACGTGGGACCGTGATCACCGAGTACACTCCAATGCCACAGATGTTTCAAGATGGATCGTGTTAGTGCCGTAGGCAGGAACCAGGTTTCTTTCCGGCGTTGTGTTGGAATTTACGAATCGTCTATTGGCAAAGCGTACGTAAAATGTGTGAACTGTTTCGATCTACACAAGGACACATCGCCAGAGTGTCCTAGGCTAAAGCACAATAAGGGCATGTTCAAGACGATGGCAAAAGGCAGCTCCTCTCACAAATAGGCTGCTATTTCTATAAGGCGGAAGAAGAGGAGCTCAGGTCAGATTGCTCTAAGGGATGAATGCACTCAAAGCGAGTTGCAACCACCGCATTTAGGTTTAGCTTCCACCGGCGTTGCCAGTACCACTTCTCCAATTGAGCGAAGAGACTTACCCTTCCTTCCTAAGCCACGCTGTGTTTTATGAGACACTGCTCTTAAGGTTCAGAGGCCCTCGATCTCCTCAAGGGCCACTTTTAAAAGCGAGCCGGCGGGAACGAATACGTAACCTGTCGACCAGGAAAAGCTTTGAACTGGGAAGGCTCTGAAACTGCTAAAGCATTTAATTAATACAATGCGCGCGCTGCCTTCTGGTGTGTAAACACAGGCCGCGAAGATTGGTCCTTGTAGAGCCCCTTATCGTACTTCTGTAACGTCGGAAAGTACATAATGCTCCACAGGAGGTCGTGAGCGTCGATTTGTAATGTTTCAGTGCAAATGCCGATGTACTCATACGGCTTCAGTACTGCTCTGAGAATTACATAATGGAAATTATCTACCGTTCGCCTCACGTCCCTACTAAGGAATGACACTGTTGAAACTCCTGACATTCACACCGTTCTTCCCCTTAGCGATCATACATGCCCCTGCCTGTGCTTCCCGTTACACCTCTCAACGCAGGATAGTTGGCCAGAGAACGTCCTCATGGCGACCTCTCTGGTTCTCTTGTTTTGTTTGTTTAAAGTCTGTTTCGCTTTTGATCTCCTCAAAAAAAAAAAACAACCCAGATCAAAGTGTGTTCCGTCCGACATTCCATCATGCCTACCTGGGTGTTGCCTTTGGTTACAAAGCCCTCAACCCATAAATGGAAGTACGCATTTATCCCGAAAAAAAAAACAGGCCTTTAGTTTTGTATATTTTTGTTTGTAATAACCCAATGTTTATTTTTAAACGAGCGCTGAGGACTAAATTCGCTGCCAATAAATAAAGGTCTGCCCTACTACTCACTACTACTTCAAAAAAGATCGCTAAATTTTAAGCTATCTTTTATGATTCAATGTGCAGCTCAGCTGACTCTGATAGTTCAGCGGCAGCGGGATTTGGCATCGATTTATTTTCGCCTGTAACCGGGTGTGAAGTTGAAGTTTGAGTCAATACTTCTAGAGGGTCGTAAAATACGAGCGTTCCGACTATAAACGTGCCCAGCGTGTATGTCCACTTCGTGCTCTTGCTTGAAATTTTACGGCGAAGTTCCTTACGTGCAATGATTCTGGATGTATATAATCCCGTCACGCCACTTTTGTAAAAAACAAAACTTAGAAGTATAGCTGCCGGTAACCCGCTCACTTCTTACTCTCGCTGATGAAGACGATGTTAAAAAGAAAATAAAGGCAGTTTTACACTGTTGATCCCTGAAGGCGCGTGCAGGCAGTCTGGAGTTTTTTATTGTTACGCCGAATAAGCTTTCCTAAGCATCCATGTCTTGTGCTTGCCACATTAATGCTGACTGCAGACGGAGTTGAAGGCGCGAAGTATCTGCTTCCTGTACCTTCATATCAGCCCACATTTTAAACAAAGCTCTTATCTTGCAGTCCAAATTCGCCATAATTGAATATTCTGCGGAAACAGCAAATTAATGCCGTAAGCATCAGCTAATATACATAAGAGGCATCGTTTACTATCTTATAGTTTGTTTGAACATGTGTGATAAACATTTAGCTTCGCAAGGAAGTAACATGAAATAGCAATTCGGAGGCGTTTCCGTATCGCCGACAAGTCACCACAGCCACAGGCGGTAGTGCGATGATGTTGACGCTCCGAATATGTACTGCCATGTGTACATTTTGTCCCGTCGGTTTTGTTTTAATGTCCACATTAGTGTTTACTCTTTGCATGCCTTCCCGTCACACACTTTTACCCGCGACTGGAATAGTGTGCCAACTTTATGATACGGGGAGGGGGGCAGAGTGGTGTACTATTACCCTGCGTGGCGGTGTGAGGTTGACCACGGAAAGACATACGAGGCATGTCCTTGAACTGGTGGAGAGGCAGAGGGACACGGCGTGCGCTAGTGTTTGGCTTTCTGCAAACGCGTCAACGTCAAGGCGGGCGCGGTGCGTGGTGTGCAGGGGTATGGAGTCCTGAAGGCTAGGTCTACACCCATGCCGAGTGCAGGGCCTGTTGTTGTGGCTCCTGCCGGGGTGTAGGTAGCCCTGTCTATTCAGTTTGTGTCTTCAATGTGGCTAGTGGTGCATTCCCGTGTCGAAACCTGGAACCTGGCCGAGCTCCCAATACCTGGTATCGAATGTGTGCACCATGAACAGTGCACCAAGGCAGCACTTCCCCGCACTACCACAGTCAACCTCAATGAGTCAGCGGTCACCCCTCGCGGCGTAGGCCAGAGTCGCCACAGCAGGTGCTCAAGATCTTTCCGCAGGTTCCTTCAGATATTCCGTCACGGAAATGAGTGGGCGATGTGGCTGACGGAGATCAGACGTATTGAGATTAGTGCTCTAATTTATCTTAAGAGTAAGACATGTCCGCAAACGTATACAAGTCCCACATGCCTGGTTCGATATTTTTTGTCTCCCGTGTACCTTCTCCCTCGCGTTCATCTAGTTTTTATTCTCGTCATATTCTCGCTTGATTGAAACACATTGAAATGTTATGCCTAAAGTTCTCTACGCGAACCGGCCACCGAAGGAGCTGGTCCGAGCGCTTGGAAGCTGGCGCAACGGGAGCGTTCTTTCCTTATTCGTGCAAGAGTCAACTCCCGCCCACACTCCGTACGCGGAATGGCGCGTCCCTGCTAGTCTTGTTCGCAGGCGTGCTACACTCATTCGCAGGAGCCTAGCGTGCCGCCAAAAACCGCGCCTTTTATAAGGGCGCCTCAAGGAAGGTTTCTGAAACGCGCGGAGGTCTTTTTTCTCATTGTGATAATTTTCGGACAATCACAAAAGGCGTCCTTATGGCGTAACATAGGTTTGCTTTCTGAATACGGGGATTAGTCTCTTTAAGAAAATTTTGCTGCAAATACGTCGGTGGCAATCACAGAGGCGTTATTTTAGCTATTGTGTTGAGCCCGTGTTTTATGTCTAATCATGCAATAAAGAAAAAAAAAGTTCTCGTAGTTTAGTAGTTCCCCTCGTGCGCTGCATTAGTCCACAAGGGTCAGTGCTTTCTCCGGTTCTGTTTAACATAGTGATGAGATCCATTCCTACCAGCAATGAAGTCTGCAGTTACGTTTATGCGGACGATATAGCCCTTTTCGCAGCAGCACGGGCGATACACGAGCTTTATCAGGCGGCACAAAATTATTTGGATTCTCTCGAAAGGTGGCTGTCAAATCTGAATTTGTCGATGAACGTTGCCAAGTGCGCGGTCCTGGTATTCCCCGTATCAGTGCCTGTTACCCTCTGCCTTAGATACCGGGAGGATTTTATTCCGCAAGTGACAACTCTAAAATACTTGGGTATTATTTATGAGAGTAAGCTTGATTGGCGGGATCATATAAGGCACATTACGACGAAGGGGGAACGGGCACGTGGCCTGTTGCGAAGAATTAGCAACCGGAGTTTTGGGATGAGAAGAGACACCTTAATATTCATTTACCGCGGGTACGTGCGCCCTATCTTAGAATTTGGCTGTGCTCTCTTTTCAGGATCTCCAATGTACAAACTCAATCCGCTTATACTGCTAGAGCGACGTGCCCTGAGATTGTGTCTCGGCCTTCCGAAATACACAGCTAATAACATCCTGTACTTAGAGTCCCGGCTGTCTGCACTAGAATCTCGGTTTAAGCTTTTAACTGCTCTGACGATGCTTAGGATTTTCGAATCGCCCCTCAGCAGAGATCTGTCGCTGATGGTGGCTCGACCGGCTTTATTTTTTAACTCGTGGTGGCCCCACCAATACCGCCCTCAATGTGTGTATGCCCACACTTTACTTTCATCTCTTATTATTAACATTCCGTCCGTTATGCAGATGTCCTGGGAAGCTCTCCCTGTTCCCCTAACCTTTAATAACATTTTTCCTAACAATGCGAAAAGGCTACCTACACGTCTACTAACCGGTTTGTTGAACGACTATCTGTCTAACTTGTATACATACCTGGTTGTAGCGACTGATGCGTCTCAACTTGAGGAGAGAGCGGGTGTGGGGATTTTCAGTCCACAACTCAACTGGTCGTTTTCGATTCGCCTACCGGACTTCACCCCAATATTCTATGCAGAGTTTATGGCAAAAGTCATAGAATTAAAAAAACTACCTCCTCAAATATTAAATGTCGTAATTGTGTCTGATTCATTAGCTGTTTGCTCCTCTTTGATATCCCCCAAAAATTCTGCTCTCCTTCGCACATTTGGTTATTTAGTTCCTTCCCACTTAAGAGGAATCCGCTTGATATGGGTGCCTGGGCTTAAGGGTTTATATTTGAATGAAGAAGCAGACTCTTTAGCGAGGTCATCACTAGACGGCCCTCCGTTCGACGTCTGCCCATTTCCCTCTATACTGGCCGGAGCACGGATCCGACGGCATCAACATCTGGCGAGGAGGCAGGAGGATGCCATCACCTCCCTCGATGATTACGCCCATTTGGCATATGCGTGGGACTCCCGATGTTGCGAATCTCGCCAATGCGAGGTTACTTTAACTAGCTTACGTTGTAGAGTTCCGCAGCTCAACTTCTACATGCACCGCGCTGGGCTCACCTCCTCTCGTCATTGTGCTCTTTGTGATAAACCCGAAACCCTAGAGCATTTTTTTCTTACATTGCCGCGGCTTCTCTTCAATGAGAAGAAAATACCTGGTGGAGCCAATTCACCACCTTGGACTTACCCTTTCAATGCCGGTCTTACTGTCGTTCGGTGCCATTTCGCTTGGGTCTCCCCACAGGAATTTGGTTACGGCCGTCCACACCTACGTCTCAAAGACTAGGCGCCTACCCTGTTAGCCGCTCTTCTTGTACTCAGACGAAATAAGAGCCTATTGCAAAATCCCTATTGCAAAATCCCGCATAGTCTTCTCTTGCAAATTCCTGCATTCTACAAATTCCTTTATTTGTTGTGCAATTATTCTGATCAACAATTTTTATTTATTTTTTTTTCTCCAAAATTTAGTCTCCTAAATTGGGCACATTAGCCCCAATATATCTCCCGATCCTGGCCAATCCCCCAAGTGGGTACGCGCCATAATCAGAAAGGAACAACAACAACAACAACAACAACAAGTCCAAACCCGAGTTCAAAACCCATTAGTGCTGCTTTTTTTATGGTTGTCATACTTGACAATCATTATTTTTTATCACGTATATGATGCATTTATGACACCGTTATGCATTACAAATGACCTTTCGGATAGTTTCATTACCTTTATGTCATTATTATCGACTGCATTTTGTACGTTGTTTGTTGTGTTGCCTCTTTTAGGTCTGTTTTCCTATTTTTCATTATTATTTTTAAATACCGTGTTTGTCTTCTGTCGGGTTGGTTTCGGCATACATTTTTTTTCTATTTGGGCGATTTTGACCGCTTTAAGTCGGGTACGCATCTCCGTATGTCTGTCACCAAAAAAGGTGGCTAAGGTAGCTGTGGTAAGCCGTTACGTACGTTATTTTTTTTAACACAATAGTGTTTTACACCCGGGTGCACCAAAATCTCAGTGACGTCATATCCGTCACGGAAGTGACGTCGCCAGAAACAGTGCCTTTGACGTGGCGGCGCCCGTATTCGAGCCCACGAATTCTTTCGCCACAACGGGAGGCAAGTGGCGCTCTGTCCACTCCGCTAGGAACAGATGCGTGAGCAGCTTTACGAACGCGGCTTATGTTCTTTTTTCCGCAGTACCTACTTTAATCAACATATTTAGGCAGAACATTTGATTGGCGGAGTGCTAATAAACTGTAACGTTTCCCTGCAATAAACACAGCTCGTCTCGTTGTTAGCAGAAATTAACGTTAGCAGAAAATTACGCCAGAAATTTAAGCCAAGGCCTTTGGGCAGGCCTTGTATACAAGAAAAAAAAACCGATGAATCAAGTAGACAGTCGTAACAATTATTACACATCTATAACAAAATATCTCTTAAAATTTCAGTGAAAAGCTTTTGTAAGGTCGTCAATGCAAGATGGCCTAATATTAGGTGAGAAAGGTTGTACATGAGCATTTGGAATATTACCTTGACATAGACCATTCGCGCTGCTTATATAACATTTTTATAATGTTATGTAAGCACCGGGAACGTTTTTACGTAAGTTACCGAACAGTGGTGGAAAACGTCGGCACAAAGAATTCAGTCATCAGGCTAACACTGCGGCGAAGTAAGAAAGCGCCAATACGCGTCCATAGGAACCTCAACGCAATTCCACGCGCTCACACAGCTTAGAGGAGTGAAAATGCTTTGACGACGGACGTGTGCACGACGGCTGTTCAGAAATGATTCTTTCCGGCCTCCTTGCTCTACCGAGCGACTGCTGTTCGCCAAATGATGGTGCGGATCTCGCCCCGTCTTCGATCTTATATTCGGACGTGACCGGTGCAGAGGTCGTAAAATGTGAGAGGGCCAAGATTTTCTACTGAAGAGAGACGATGCTGTTACGCCGTCAATGTTTATTTCTTTTCTTCGGTGCCTTCGATCAATCACGACTTCTTCAAGAAAAAAGCTGATGCGACAATTCGTGGTTGTGTTGAGAAAGAAAGTTTGGAGAACAGTAGTATCCTTTCATCAAAGTGTGAGCCAACTTTTTGAGCCGGAATTCCAATTGTTGAGGTACTATATAACATTCAATTACGGGCCTAACAGTCTCAATTAAGCAGGCGGTATTTATCTTTGTTTTAGTGCTACTGAGCTACATACAAACGATTTGTATTTATAGGATTGTAGGACCTACTGAGAAAAATATCAGGTTGCTGAGGTATCTGTATAAAAGGCGGAGTACGTGAACAGTAGTTTTTTCTCCTTTTCCCCCGGTCATGATAGTAGACCCGGAGCAATTGTATAAGTGACGTGCGAAGTCGCCACGTCTTCATTTATTGCGGAGCGACGATTGATCAGCAGAAGACGAAAGCCGACGACGGCGCGCCAAGGAACCGGTGGAGGTTTCTATGTGGAAGTGTACGAGCGGAGGCGGTCTCTTAGCCTTCATCCCAGCGCCCGGGCTAATTCCCGCACAAGCGCACTGGTAAGCCTGAGGAAACGTCATTGCGTAAGGGAGAAGTGATTCGCTCGCCCTGTCGTTCCGGTTTGATTCTGCCACCCACTCTGTGGCTCCTTCTTTTCTTTGGAGGTTTTAAAGGAAGGGAGGGGAAAGGGCCCGAAACTGTCTGACATTGCGGTGTCGAACGGCTCCCGATTTCCAACCGCTAACCGGCGCTCCGCTGCGTCCACCACGCCAGCTCCGCTGCGACCGGCGCGCAGCCAGCGCAGCTACGCTGCCCGGCGTACGCCGCTTGGGCAGGAACGATGACAGCTCGAATATCACTTGAAGACTTTTTTCGCGTTACGTGTGCGAACGTGACGTGCGAGAAACACTGATGCGCAATACAACAGAGACATCAAGCAAAGCACGCGCAGTGCAGAAGCCGTATTCTTCATCTCAGCTTCACGGCATACGAACGAGGTTCTCACCTATAGCTAACAGCACTCAAAAACTTGTTGCGATTCGTCCTGGTGTTCTTGACGTCCCTTTTGCAGCACCATCATGTTCGAGGGAACACACACGAGAAATTTCCCACTGCATGACATGCGCGTCGACCTCGCCGTACGGCATCGGCAGCCGCGGTGACCGATTTCACACATGTGTGCCACCAGTCGTGCCGGGGAGAAGCGGAGAGCAAAAAAATTAGAAGTAAGGAGAGAGCGATTGGCTGGGTTTATATATGACTTCGCTTCACTCTCGCATCTGCTGACACTGGTAAGGAAGAACAGCGCATCGAAGGGAACAAAAAAGAGCCTCTGTCGCAACAGAGCACTGTGCATGAGCTAGTTACTGCGGGAAGCACAGCCACTGAAGTGGCAACGGCGGGCAGGGGCGGCGACAGTAGGGCGGGGAAGCGTCAACGTCGTTGGTCTGCGCCGAGCTTCGTTGGTGATCCTTCTCGCCAAAGTGGAAGTGCAGGGATTTTTTTAAGAGTGAAGCTGTTGTTGCTGGCGTGATGTGTGTGGTATGCGCCGTCTTCAAACAAATCAAAAGCCGTTCCACTCAATGTGAAAGCTGTCGGAAATGCAGAGCAGTGATTCGCCATTGTGGCCTGTTGCGCCGTTATCCGCTTACTGCTACGACCCCATGCAATTCAAATTTTCCGCCTTCGCAGTGCTCGCGCGCCCCCTGCCTAAAAGTGCGCCAGCGGGAGTTCTGTTCTCTTTCTTGTTTTCTCCACGCACCTGCCGGCATTGCACTGCCATCGTAATTGGGCCCATCTCCCCGCGAGGGGGACTCGAGTAAATGCGTCGCATAGGGGGTGGGTGTATTGCGTTAACGTTTAGTGTTTGGGGAGTTGGTGGTAGTGAATGCGTTGTATGAGCAGCTTCTTGACGTAGTTTGAATGAGTCAAGGATATAAAGCACGTTCGTAGCCTCTCATTCTGTGTCGGCTTTGTGGCGCAGTGGGTAGAGCACCATGTACATTGCGTTCCGCCCGCAGGGTGGAGGGATCGAAACCAGGCGCCGGATAGTATTTTTTTTATATAGTGTAGGGGGAGGGGTGCGGACAACGACGGTGCGGACTGCATCGGACGTCAACGCGGGTGACATCGTGAGTTACTGAAATGCTCGCATTTAAAAAGTGGGAGGAGTGTTTCCCCAGGCCAGCTACCTTTAGGAGCAATAATAGAACCGAAACTAGCAAAAGGAACATCGGCCTGGTACGAGCTCGGCGCTGGCGGCTCGGCGGCTGGTTGTTGCGGCTGCAAGCTGGAAGGGCACGTGAGGACTACGGCCAGCGGGGAAAGAGGCGGAAGAAGGTAAGTCGACTAGAATCCGATTGCTGACTATGCCACGGGGGGCTCGCGACTCGTGACAATAAACAGCTTTATTGTCACGTGCGTACACAGTTCACGTGCGCCGCAAACGTGAAAACTATACGTAGCCCACGGGCATGTAGTTTAAAACCCTTTTAGTTACAGGTATGCCACCCACTCCGTGTGTTCAGTAACTGGGTGTAGGCCCTCTCCGCCCATATCCGCGCGTTACTCTTAGCGCTATTCACTAACAAACACCGACTCTGCTATAACCACTCGGGATCGCGAGAGCCTGTTGGTACGACGACGACAAACTACGTCAGGCTTAATAGCTGAAAAACGCCATTCGATCTGAAAAAGAAAGCCTGCTTTTCGACTAAAACTTTGAATGAGGGTTACAATAGGAATATTCAAGACGGTATCTACAGCTAAGAACTCGATATCGCACCTAGGGATTAGTGGCGAAGCTTTTATCGCTGTGAAGCGTGAGGGCAGCGCGCCGCCATGTCGGTCACCTCTACGTAGGGAAGCAACGTAAAGGCAGCAATGTACAAATTTGAACGTAACCTACGTCCACAAGACCCAACACGACACTTTGCGTTCTGCACACGCGCACTCGTCATCCGTCAAAGCGTACAGTGGCCATGTAGAGAACGCAAAGGGTCGCCCTGAGTCTACAAACTCACGGCGACCCTTTTCAAACTACATGCGCGCGGGCTACGTACACTATTCACGTTCTGGTACGTGAACTCTGTACGCCATGAAACTAAAACTGTGTACTGCCTAAGAGCCGGAGTCACGCCGTGCACCGCTGCGGCAGCGTGTGGTATCTTGGCAGCTGCCACTACATCTGACTGCCCCCCCCCCCCACCCTGCCCAGTGTAAACTATACAAATTTGTTCTGTTCTATATCGTGTGGGAGAAACGTACACTGTACAATATTAACAAGTGGTTGTCACTCCAGGTATGGTCGTGGCCTGGACCCTGACATCTGATGGAGAGGGCATGGATGGCCAGCAAGATCCAAAATATTCCGGACTGGGGATGCCTCCCAGCGGGCGGGTGCCTCATCTCCAGCATTCGACACAAACTAATGAAGTTTATTCATCTTCATTCCCATACTCCCTTTTTACACAAAAAAACACGCATTGAAGGTACGCAAGGTATGGGCATGCGTACAATAACGTGTACAGCGGAGAAGGCGGCGGCGGCAACGTTGCTGCTGTGCACGCCGTCGCCTTTCTCACCCAGAGGTGCAGCAGTCACCAGTTACCCAGAACGCCCTGCGAGGTGTAGAACTCCCCTTAACCTTGAACTGGAAACTTGGCATTATAGGTATCGTCATTCCTCCACTGCGAGTTCACCATGCATTCGAACCGAGAACTTTGTTGCCCGTATCAGGCGATTGCCAGACTAGGGCTGCGAGTGTACTATGTTTTAATAGTATTTTTAAAATGGCTGCCATCTCGGTTTTGGCACGAGTTCCGGTTGCTGTTTGATTCCCGCGTGTGGGTGCTGTATGGACTCGACATACTAAGTATCTGTTTCATGTACTGGCTCATATGGCGCCAGTGTTCACGTCAGGGAATATACAATTTAGCGGGAGATTTATCATTTTTGCTTAAATTGCCTTATTTCTCAGTGAATGAAGAATCGTTTGCTTCCGGGAAAGCGCTTGGGGTACTATGAAACACCTAATAATTCGAATAAAATAAACTTTTGTTTTGTCCTCATGGCTCCTTCAAATACCGTCAGGCCATCAGCTACGCAGTTTCTTGCCCCCCAAAGTAACTGCACATGTCCCGTAAGCATTTGTGCTGCCGATTTTCCACTACGACAGAGAGAGCGAGAGAGAGAGAGAGAGAGAGAGAGAGAGAGAGAAAGAAAAGCACCTTAAAGACAAATATTTCAAATTTTAAGCACCAGGGCACCTTCCAAATTAGTGTTTGTGTTATTAGCAGCCTCCGCCGATTCTAAAGGCCTCCAATTAACTGCGGGGGATATCTCTGGGGGCGGAGGACATCCTCCTCAGGTTCTTAAGCAGCAGTCAGGTGTCGCCCCTATTTCTTCTTTTGTTCGTACCTATCTAGCCTGATTGAACTTAATCTGTGGTACTCTTGACATATTTGTTATTTTGTGGTGGCGAATTCTTCACTTAGGTAAAGTTGTTAGAGCGTCCGTCGTGCCAAAACTGTTACCGACCGGCACTCAAGGCTCTAAAACAAAGCCACCACGCAGTTGTGCTATTTTTCCTTATATCTCCTTGTACGAGGTAGTAGAGGAATATGCCGGAAAAAATACTTACGTCATAGAGAGAGAGAATAAGCTCGCTAGCAAGAAATGTGTGTTGTGGTGTCCTCATTTCAGGACTCCATTCGAGGTGCCAGCTGCGACGGCCATTTCCCCCAACCGAAGGTGGTCGTCCTGACTGAAACTGGACAGCAATCTCTGCCACTGGTCATGAGACGGACGAGGAAGTCTGTTTGTGTTGGGTTCCTCGACACACCCACAGTATCTGGTAGAGCGTACTTGTTTCGCTACAAAACTGACACACTGAGAAGGATACATTAGCTACAATTTCGTGGGGTGGGGAAACGTTTTTTTTTTCAATTAGCCTAAAGATTCTTTTCTAGGCTTTCGTTGAGGATTCGTGGGCCGCCGGGAAGCCCTGTGCTCGAGCCTGCAGTATTGAGTGATCAGGTTGTAAGTTAGCATCTGGCTCGCAGCCTCTACCCCTTGTGGCGCCCCGTGGGTTAGCTCTCAGGCAGTATTATGGACAGTGTTATTGCCATGGAGAATCGAATGGGCAGGTTTTCGAAGTATTTTGACGCATCGCTTCAGCGGACGTAAAGGAGATAGTTTAAAGTAGACTTGGATATTCTACCGTGGAGATAGTTTCGGCATGCCTGTTGTAAATCTCTTATACAATTGTATCTGCGTTCGTATGAGACTTGGACAAGGCAATGGCAGCCTCCTGTGCTTCGTCAGGGGTCGTGCAGGGCAGAGTGGGGCTGGTAATGTGCGAGGTTGCGGTTGTCACAACGGCAGTCACTGAACTCCTACTGGCTTAGCCTGCCATATCGGTATAGACCGTGAAGATCCTGTTAACATGGGACTTTCCGATGCAATGAGCTCCTGCCTCTCTTCTGCCTGCATGGTGGACTGGATGCCTGTTACGTGGGCACTACTGCAATCTTCTCTCGAAGTTCTATTGGAAAATCCCCATACTGCCCGACGACCGGGGACGCTATTTCCAGTCTCTCTAGGAAATGTTTTCCTGTGAGAACTGACCTCAACCTTTGTCGTGGTTGGATAGATGAGCCTTGATGATCTTGACCACTGTGTTGTGGGTTTTTCATTCAAGGTGCTCACTGGAAGCCACAGAGCCCGCTTTTATGCCTTTATGCTTAATACGTCCAATTTTTTCGCATCACCCTCATTAATTTTTATTATGGAGTGGTATAAGGCAGCCGAGATATCTCAAAGGCCTCAGCGAGAAACATTACAATAAAGTAGATACCACAACATGTCGTAGTTCGTTTTTCTGCCAACTTGCTTCAAGATCGCAAATACAGTTTATGTGTAGTCGCTGTTAATGTAGGCTTTACCTTGTAACAATATAGATGTCATCAAGCCTAGCTTCATAAAATCAGACCTTTGGGACTTTCAACGGCAAATATGTGTTTATAATGTGTTACGTTTCTCTGTTGTACCTTGTTTTGATTTTGGTTTAGTGTCCGTCCTACGCTCATGACACTAAAATGATAACTACAACCTTTATATAAAAACAATATTACGACAATCGTTTTCAACATGAGAATAACGACAATACTTTTCAAGACAATAACGACAACGCGTTTTAAATACCACAGCCTAGGGCCCCAAAATCAGTACATGCGCTTACTTTATTAGCTATTTTGCACAACAGTTGGCCGCTTCAAGTCATGAAAGCGATTTCCGGTGCTTTAATCACCTTAATAAATACAGTTTCCCGGGCGATTCTTTCGTAGGGGCGACGAAGTCAGAAAATTAGTTTAACAAACTAGTTCTCCTCCAGCGGCCTTTGTCTCAGGATGCTCAATTCCGAAGTTCTGTACTAACTTTTAGACTACGATTCCATTTCATCGATACCGTCTGCGGGAAAACCCGAGAGCCCCGAATGCGCGACAACCATCGCATTCGTGAACCCCAACCGCCGTGCAGCATCGCACCGAGAATCTTTATCACAGATCCCTCAAAGCACTGAGCTGAAACCACTCTACCGAAGGCCGAGTTGAATGGTGGCGCGCATACGAGCGCGCCTAAATATACTGGCCACGCCGTTATTATTCAACGCATCTTGTGCCACAATAGTGAAAGCCTCGCCGGATCTCCCGGGTTTTCCCATGGGCGGAGCAAGGACTTTATTTACATGGGTACCGCTGTTAGAGCGCATCTCCTATGCTAGCTTTAAAGGGACACTGAAGTGAATTTGTCAAGCTCCCGTTTTTGCTTGCACTGCGTAGACTGGCTCAAATTAGCACACTTTTCATCGTTTAGCCGGTTGAAAAATCGGTAGTTATTTTACAAAACGCGAAAGAAGAAAAGCTACCATGCGCGGTTTGCGGCGGCCGCACTAACTAAGGCTTTGACGTTAGGAGGAGGGGGCACTGTGATTGGACGATGCCCAAGGTTAGCAATCAAACAAGTTTCGGTTTCGGTTTCGGTTCTGTAAAACACAACCAATGGCGTTGTTGGATGGGCATTCTCAATATCTCAGTAATCATCGTACCGCGCTTCTGCCATGTTGTCGGCTGTAAAATGCATAAGATAAGCCTCCCAGGACGGTTTGGAATCGTAGCATTCACTAGCCGAGGCCTACGCAGTGCATGAACCCCCTCCGCGTCCCCGCAGACGCTCAAATGCCATGTGCTTTTCCCCTATAGTTGGAGCTTGCCTCACTCATGCCTGTATCGTAAAAAGCGTGTTCGCACCAGGCCAAGGATTTGTTGATTCTGGCCTGTGCCCACTGCCCGCAAGCAGTCGGTGCTTATGGAAACAGCACGCCAACGACAACTCGCTAGCGCGCCAGTGACAGCCTGCGCGCGTTCTGTGAACTAGTTCATGGAGCAATGAACATTGCGGCCCAAAAAAAGGTGAACTCAGTATAGAAAACATCGGCGGAAAACAAAAAAGTTACCTTGTAAAAAAAAAAGCATGTACCCGCGGGGATTCGAACTTGTGACTTACAGAACACTTGCGTTGACCTACCTAGCGCTCCAAACAACTCGGCCACGGGCGCTTTTTTTTGTTGCCATACTTTGACAAAAACAAAACACTACACTCTTAAAAACGCTAGCCAGCACTTGACTAACAGAGTAATGGGTAAAATTGTTTCATGTTTGTGAAAGTTTCACACACGGGCAACCATTCCGGAGGCTCGGGCTGAGCCCTCCACACTTCAATAATCAGACGAACAGACTCAGAAAAGTACTCTTTGGACCGTTTGGCATCGATGTCGCGATGGCGGATGGCCATGCGCGATTTCCAAACGCCGTGCAGGGCCAGAACCATGACGAGGTCATATGGTACCCCATCCTCGCTTTGAATGGGTAGAAACCTGATCCCGTAGGCATCCTGGGGGAAGTCCTTCTTTAATGTGCGCTGAAGCACATCCCAAAAGAAGACCCCATCCCAACACTCCAAGAAAACATGTTCAACCGTCTCGGGTTTTTTGCATGGGTAACAGTCTACCCCCCATGGAATGTATAGACCTTTCTCTTTTTGCCAGATTTTTACTCGAAGGACACCCACGTGAAGTTTAAAAAAGAACATTTTAACCCATGGCGGCACTGCCATTCTCTTTACTCGTTTAAGTACGTCCTGCCCAGGCCCTGCACGGTACATGGATCTGTACATCGGCTCAAGCAAAACAATATCCGCAAGGTCATGATACAGTCTTTTGCGCGTCACGTTTGATAAGTATTCAAGCGTGAAGCGGGCCCGTAAAAACTTTGTTGCCAGTACCACCTCCCGAAAATATCCTCTGGGTGCACCAAAAGTCAAAAACTCAGAAGAAACAACAAAATCAGGTAACGCCCTAGCTAGATTCATCTGACACAGTGCGCAAGAAAGAATCATTCACGTCACGAAGAAACAAAAACCGATTGACAACTTGTAGCAAAAACAAATGCGAGAGAGAAAGACCCCCGACGCGCACCCGCCGAAACAAGTTCGTCCGGCTCGTTTGTTCCCACGTGGACCCCAATATAAACACTGCAAACACACGATGCAGAGCCTGTACGTTCTTACGCGAACAGTGAAGTACCTGAAGAACGTACCAGAGTTTACTCATAAAAAACACGTTACACACTGAGGCCCTGGCAAACATTGAAAGGCCAGAGCCTTTCCAATTCTCGGCCTTTTCTCGCAGTTCAGCAGCCTGCCTGTGCCAATAAGGATCACTATCAACATAATTTTCCAACGGCACTCCCAAATAATTCGCTGGCGTCGTCTGCCAGCTGATGCACTCAAACACACTCGGTGTAGTGTCCCAGTAGCCATGCCAAAAACCCAAGCATTTCTGCCAGTTTACGCCACTGCCACTGTACTTACAGAAAGTCTTAAGCGTGTTTACACCAACGCTTATACTGCTCCTATCGACACAAAAGAGAGAAATATCGTCCGCATACGCCAAAACACGCACCTCGCATGACTCTAGTAGAAAACCATTGAACCTCTGACTCTTAATAATACTCAAACAAAAGGCTTCAATGTAGACACCAAAAGGCAACGGGGACAGCGGGCAACCCTGGCGTACAGACCGTTGAACTGGGATGGGTTTGCCATTTGTTTTGTTGACAACGAGCTTAGTTGTACACCCTGTATACGCCATGCGCACACCATCAAGAATAACAGACCCTACATTTACTTGCTCTAATATGTTTAAAAGAAGTTCGTGCGAAACCTGATCAAAGGCCATTGCCAGATCAATTTGAAGCATTGCTAAAGTTCCCTGGAAACAATCGCAAAATTCCAAAACACTCCGGGCCGTGTGAACATTCGTTACAATCGACCTCCCTTTTATTCGGCAAGTTTGATGCGGTCCAACAATGTCTTTGATCACAGTCTGCATGCGGGAAGCCAATATTTTCATCAAAATCTTGTAGTCGACATTCGTCAGGCTAATGGGGCGATACCCAGAGATTTCTCTGAATTTAGCGTCATCCTCAGATTTCGGGATGAAAATGGTATGCGACTCTAAAAATGAAGGCGGAAGCACGCCATTCTGATAAGACTCCACATACACTCTACACAACACCGGACTAAGGTCTTCTTTAAACTTTTTATGAAAGGCTGCGGATAAACCATCGGGGCCCGGTGTCTTTCCAGTGTTCAGCTCGTCGATGGCTCTCCTCACCTCCTCTACGGTGATATTCCTTGCGAGAGACTCTATGGTTTCTTCAGCCAACTTTGGCATTAAACATATGAACTCCTCCTTAAACTTAACCACGTCGACAGGGTGACGCGCAAATAGCTTTTCATATTGCTCACAGAAACACTGCTCAATATTGCTGTGGTCATTGTACACTACCCCATCGGACACAATTTCGGCTACCACATTCTTACTTGCGTATCTCTTTTCCGAACTAAGTGCTCTTTTTGTTGGCGCTTCGCCAAGCAAGAAACGTTCAGCCCTTGCCCGTACAATTGCACCGTGATAGCGTTCCCTGTCGATGATTTCAAGTTGCGCTTTTAGAGTTAGAATATCATCTTTAAACATGCCAGGTGATTTACATTCTTCCTTTACAAAAACGTCCAGACTACTCCGCAGCCAGGCCTCTTTCCTTTTCTCCTCATATTTCATTGCAGACGATCTTTCAAGGGCTTTCATTTTAACCCTCTGTTTAAAATGTTCCCATTTAGAGGCCTAGTTAACGTTGTCTTTACTGCAAAAATACTCCCGTCCACTTACGACGATGGCCTCAACAAATTCTTCATCCTCAAGCAACTTGTTATTAAGTGCAATGCACTTCTTAAGCGACCCTGAACCTGCGTCCACCGGCGATGTCCGCGCACGTGGAGATGGGCGCCTGCAGCCTGGCCGCTGACATGGCACATACCCACGTGGGGGATTGGCATTAAGTGCAAAGCACTTCTTAAGCGACCCTGAACCTGCGTCCACCGGCGATGTCCGCGCACGTGGAGATGGGCGCGCGCAGCCTGGCCGCTGACATGGCACATACCCACGTGGGGGATTGGCCAGGAATCTCCTCGTCTTCCTTGGCAACGGGGGGAGATGGGCGCGCGCTGCCTGGCCGCTGACATGGCACATACCCACGTGGGGGATTGGCCAAGAATCGGGCGTGAGAAGGGCTAATGCACCTGCTTAAAGGAGTACTGACACGAAATTTCAAAGCTGACATCCGCTCTAGCAATCAAGTACAACGACAACACAAATAGGTGTCTGTGAATAAATGCATCTTTCTTTCTTTGTAGTTGTGTGTGTGTGTGTGATCTCTCTTTCGCGAACATTACCGAACCGCGCAAATTCACCTCGTGCATTCGCACTTTCACATTCTTCCCCTCGGGGAAATTCGGGGAATTTTAAATTGCCACAACCCCCAACAGAACGCGTTTCTTCGCTTTCCAATCCTACCAAGTGATACCGACACGAGACAGTGGTCGCTAAACGACACCGGGGACACTTGGTAATCGTCGCACTCAGGCAGAAGCTCAAGCGACATATACAGTCTATCCAGACGAGTGTGACTATTGCCCTGGAAATGAATGTATTGTACTGTCCCAGCGCCACCAAGGCTTTCACCAAAATCTTCCAGCGCGAAATCTGTGACAATGTCGTTCAGCACCGTCGCACTTGCACCTCGGAAATTGGACAGGCTGCTTTTATCACGCGCAGAACACACGCAGTTATAATCCCCCAACAAAATTAACAGCCGCTCAGTGTTACACCATGTTTGTTAATCCTCGAAAAAAGCCTTTCTTTCGGCACCGTTGTTGGGCCCCTACACACAAATAACACGCCGTTCTTTTAAACCCAAATCAAAGTCGCACACAACAAACCGGCCCCCTTCCGACGCGGTGACAGTCTTTAGAGTCGCACCTAAACTACGCCTTAATAAAAGCACGCAGCCCGCAGACAATCCGACGGCATGAGAAACACAGACATCGTAGCGAGCCATGAAGGGCCGTACCATACGGTCGGTCTGGTCTTCACTCTCAACCTTGGTCTCTTGCAAGGCCACAATGTCCAGGTCGCCGTCAGTCACGAGTCGATACAACTGGTTTTGACGCCTACGGTCAGCAAGTCCCCTGACATTTAGCGTGGCAATGTGCATAGGCTTGTTAAAAAAAAACCATGTTGAGAGGAGAAACAAACCTGTCGCTCAGCGGTTGCCTTCAACACTACGTTGCCTTCAGCTTACATCAACCTTAAACACAAAACCAGTCTAAGAACTGGAACGCCACCCGCGTTCGCTTCTACCAAGCAATGCGAGACCGAGCCAACGCAAGAGCATAGTCCTCACCGACGCCAGCGGCCCTACGGGCTTCAGTACACTTTCCTTTCGAAGCCCCGAAGTGGTGCAATGAAGGCAAACCCGGTGGCGTCCGTCGGTCAGGGGGCACGTTAGGCTTCGACTTGAAGCCCGAACGACG
Source organism: Haemaphysalis longicornis (assembly GCF_048455015.1). Taxonomy (NCBI): domain Eukaryota; kingdom Metazoa; phylum Arthropoda; class Arachnida; order Ixodida; family Ixodidae; genus Haemaphysalis; species Haemaphysalis longicornis. The sequence goes on from NW_027526361.1 coordinate 198,046,725, forward strand.
CCTGGGTACCGCTTTCGTAGGCCGCTCCTCAACGCTAGTAACCTCGGTGCCTTGGCTGGTGTCGTTGCATTCACGTTGCCGCTTTGCGACAGCATCACCGAGCTCCATGTCCATGACGTCCGCTACAAGAGCTTGCGTCGTCGTCGTCATCACCTCCTTCACCTTGATGCTGCTGGCCTGGCTCGACAAAGCGCACGAAGTTGGCGTCTTTAGCTGGCCTAGCTGGTCTTTCGGAGGAACGCCAGAGCCAGCGTCTGCCACGACCGGCACCTCCGGGACGCGCGTTGTCACCACCTCCTCACTGGTCCCAGCTGCCATCTCCTCCGCGTCCTCTTCGTCCATAAGGTTTTCACGGAGCTCTTCGTCCCTTACAGGCCCGGTGACACTCGCGTAGGACTTCACGCACGCACTCGCCTCGTGTCCGAAACGACGGCACGACGAACACTGCGGCACCTTGCACTCACGCCTGATGTGCCCCTTGGTGTTGCAACGCAGGCACTGGGGGGCCCTGCCTGCAACAACAACGAGAGCCCTGTCTCCGACAACACGAAGTTCGTGTGGCAGGTCGTCTACCGTCACACCCGCCTTCAACTTCAGGGTCACCGAACGCAGCGTTGAACCTTTATCTTGGATACCGTCGACGCGCCATCGCTCCCTGCGCACCTCGCCGACGCACCCGTAAGGTGCTAGCGCAACGCGGACGGCGTCTTCAGGCACGTTATAGAGCAACCAGTGAAGTTTTAGGCGAACTTCCTGGTTTCCCGGATCAACGACGATGCAGCGCCGGTCCTTTACCTTTACGTCGTTCGTGGCAAAAATCTTCTTCACTCCTTCCGCCGTCTTGAAAGTCACTGCCCATACGTGACTCATCTGGTATGCCCCCAATGCGACAACATCGGGGAGCAATGACAGACGAGCCAAAGTGTCACAGAAGTCCTCGACGCGATAGGGGCGGGCACGCATATCAGCATGAAGAAACACAGTATTTAACACTGACTGACCTGTTGGGAACTGGGGCAAAATAACTTGATAGTCACCGGTATCCTGGGCAGAAATCCTGTTACCGCGGGCCGAAACGCCCGCCGAAGCCGCTCCTTGGACGGAGCTCGCCATCCTGCGTCCGCTCGCTAGCGCTACCGGAAGCAGCCCACTCGGCCACGGGCGCGCGCTGCCGACCTTGGAAATGTATATAATGGTATACCAGTAATAAGGTATACCAATTTACACTTTTATTTAGTTTTAGCATTCCAAGCAGCTTAGGTGACTATTTGTTGTTTTGCGCTCGTGCAGTAGGCATCCCCCAAGTTTCCACTATATCTCACGTCTAGCAATTGCATTTCTTAGACGGAAAAGAGTTCGCAGATGCGTAGTCGTGCTGCTGGCCGCTGTGCTTGTTCGCCCAGCGCAAGAAAGTGCTTCCCGCACCATATTTTTACGCTGTACGGTAAAAATATCAGTTGATTTTATTTCCTTAGTACCTATATTGACTTCGCTGACCCTTCTCCCGCCTTCAAGAGGCCTTATATTTTCCTACTGGTGTACAGGTCAGCGAAGCGTCGCATGTGCGCTTGTGCAGTGCTTGTGTGACGCGACCTTGACTTGGAGCTAGATACAGTGTACAAACTATCCAAGTAAAGAAAGACACATTCTTCCATTCACAAACGTGTTCTGGCTTCGTTTCAACTGAGCGAACGAATTGCGACGACCCGTCGGCAGCCGCCGGACGAAACGCTGGGCCGACTGACTCGGTCTGAAGGCCGGGGAGCCGTGCAGTAGCGCAGCCAATTGCGAGCTCGGCTCCTCCCGACGTCACACGAAAACGCCACAAAAAATGGACGAGCGTAAAGAGAGGAGGACAGGATTTTCGTATTAATTTTTCTACTAAATAAAATCACGTAAATGCGCCCAGAGTGGTCGAAACATGGCCTGGGAACTCCGGACTACAATTTGCGCTAGTAATCCCGCAATGTTTACATATCACTTCAGTGTCCCTTTAACTGACCGATCGATTCCTCGCACGGAACCATGTAGTGAAAGCACTCTTTTAGTAACTCACGAAGGTGCCGTTGAAGGCACTAAAGTTCCCGAATGTGAAACGCATTACCAACGCCGCGTTTCTGAGCGGGAGCGGGAATGGGTCATGTCCACCTGAAAGAAGTTTTTGTAGCCACTATGAATGACTGCCGTAAATGTCACCACTTTTTTGTTTTTTCAGCCATATGGTTAACCATTTTTGTTGGTTTCTGCAACTATGCATTCGGCTCATACAAAAATATGCACTTCTCAATACAGCTGCGACTAAATGATATTACTAATTCCAGGGCACAAAAAAAGGTATCAGCTTTTCTAGGGATCAGGATTTCTGGCTGCCAGCACGTCTCCACCGCTGGAAGAATAGTACAGTGCGCTTGACTTGCCCACGCGTTGCCAGGAAAGTGCGAAGCTATTTTAGAAGTGGCATTGCCCAGTAAGCCATGTTAGAGCTTTTACAGCCTTGCTCTCAAACCATCGCAAGGTGTTTCCATTAGTATACTCGTCGGAGCGTGATACAACGGTGGATAGAGAATAATGGTAAAACTGCAAGTTAAACTTCTTTTTGAAAGCGAATATTTTAATTTCCTAATGCAGCCTTCGTTGGGGTTAATAGTCTTCGTCAACCGAGTTTCGAATATTGCATTGTAGCCAAAAATATAACAATAATAAAATGCAGAACACGCGTCTTGACAGCAGCGATGGCGCCCTAACTGGGCAATAGTTTTTTTCCGGCCAAGCCATCTTTTACAGTTCGCAAACAAAGCCATTTGAATGCGCGGAATCCAATGACAAGAACCCGTAGTAGGGCGATTCGCCGCGTGGGTCAAATCGTAATAGGGGTAGTAGACAAGGTTACGCTTCGTCACTCTATTATGAACTTTATGGGCGCTAAGGATTACATGTGAACTGGGCAAGTTGGTGCTGATTCATTTTGCTGTGCGGGAACGAACAGACTGAAGCAAACGCAACTCGGGAAACAAGCAGTTTATAAGAAAGGCCAATTCCTTGTGCCTGTGCACAAGGATCGCGTCATACAAAAATAATATGCCAACAACTTATATCTTAAGTCGACGTAAGTACCTTACCAGGCACCTTTATCACCCTTACCCAGAACCTACCTCGCTTCAATCAGGTATATTGTTTTTCGAGTATTTTGTCACGAAGTGAAGGGCGAAACAGGTGTCTTGCAGAAATAATGTTCAAACGTCTGCTCCACAAGGTCTTCGATCTCATTATCAAAACATTACACTATTCAAAATGAATAAATATGGGATTAGATGGACCCCGCATGCTCTGTTTGAATATACTTACCTCATTGAAATCAATTTGTCGCTGTTGATAACGCTAAATCGGCTGGTAACGCTATATTGGAGCCACTTCCGTTCGTGATGTATATTAATGATATAGAACGTGCTGTTAAAAACGCGGAAACGGTTTCTTATGATGTTGACGCTACTGTTTTTGTTACTGGCGTATTCGAGACAGAGACAGAGTAAAAAGTAAATAATGCACTAGTTGAACAAAAGAACAGAGCAGATGCAATACACTTAAGAATAAAGAGCCTAAAACCAAAGGGGTCCTATAGCTATCGAAGGCGAAAACACTGAGACACATCAATGTCTACTTAGACAAATAAGTAATAGAAATTGTGGACAATGTAGAGACACTTGCCGTTATTTTTGTCAGAATCAAACTTAGAATGTCCATGTTGATTACATCCAATTTCAAATTTCTTCAGCAGTTCGTGCAATGGAGAGAGAGAGAGATGAAACGTTTATTATTAGGAAAAAAGGAGGTGGTGCGATTGTCTTAGGGGTGGTGCCCTCCTTCCAGGGCCCCAGACTCTTGTGCTCCTCTCCGGGCTCGAAGAATTACGTCCTTCTGAATCCCGAAATCGGAGCTGGCCAGAGCTGCCTCCCATAGCGCTACCGTATTTGTGGGGTTGTTTCCTGAAGGCCAGAGGATAGGGCAGGCCCATGTTGCGTGAAATAAATTGGAAGGGTTTCCGCATTTATTGCATGCGTCTTTGTGTGTTTGAGGGAACATTTTAGATAGCCGGGATTTGTTAGGATAAGTGTTCGTCTGGATTTGCCTCAGCGTTTGAGCTTCTGCGCCAGAGAGGTTCTTGTCCGGGTTGGGGAAAAGGGCTCGTTCACCTCTTTGGACCGTGAGGCGTTCGCGAAAGCCACTTGGGAGGGGCTGCAGAAGGCTACGACTGTTAGCCGCGCGGTTTGTAAGATCGCGCGCAGCCTGGTCGGCCCTCTCGTTTCCCTCCAGCTCCTCGTGTCCTGGAGTCCAGACAATGCGGTGGAAGTGATTCCACATTTTCGACTCTATTTTTTTAAGTCGCTTGTGAATTCTTCAATTCATAAGGTTTTGCGTAGCCTTTTTGGAATCTGTGACTATTTGGAGGCTTTGGTTCTTATGCTGCCCATACCTTATTGCCAGGAGCAGAGCACCAGTTTCGGCTTCGTCGGCAGTGGTATCTCTTAGCGTGAGGCAATCCTTGATGGCTCCTTCGTGATCAATTATAACTATGGAGACATTTTTCCCGCTGTAGAAAGCAGCGTCGGGGTAGATGACTTTTTTTTCTGTTTTCAAGTTGTTTCCGTAGGAAGCCTACTCGTGCTATTCTTCTCTCTCTGTGCAGGCAGGGGTCCATGTTTCGTGGTAGGGGGATCACTTTCAGTCGTGTTCGTACTTCACTGCTCATGTCCACTGTGTCAATAATCGAGTGTACGTCCACGGGGGACCCCACTCTTTGCAGGATAGCCCTGCCAGGTTTTGTTTTTTCCAGGCGTTGTTTTTGCGAGATGAGGAGTGCCTCTCTGATTTCTTCGAAGGTGTTGGATACACCCAAGCTCATCAGCTTTTCATTTGATGTATAGTTTGGGAGACCGAGGGCTGCTTTGTAAGCCGTGCGGAGTATGACATTGGCTTTATCAGTCTCTTGTCTGTTAAGGCAGTTGAAAGGCAAGCTATATGCCAGGCGGCTGACTACCAAGGCCTGCATAATGGGCAGAGTTTCTTCTTCCTTGAGGCCGGCTCTGTTTTAAGTGCGAATGCACTTTATAAGCGACCCCCAACAATCCACCGCCGGCGGCGGCGGCGGCGGCGTTCGCAGTCCTCCTCTCTATATATAAAAAAAAACAGCATCCGGCGCCAGGTTTCGATCCGAGGACTTTGCGGCCGCAGCGCGACGCTTTACCGACTAAGCCACGGACGCGACGCTGATATCAGTGTTAGTAACGCGCTTTATATCTTTAACGCATTCAAACTACGTCGTCAGCGGCGTGCGTTGGCGACTCAGCGGCGTTATAGCGGCTTGATAACTGCGTGGTGTACACGTGATACTACAAACCCGATGGAAGAGATGGAAGAGAAGGCGGCGAGGCGGTGGGCTGCGGGGGCCGAGCGCAAGCGCCGCAAGCGGGCCGACAACCGTGCATTCGCACTTTCACATTCTCCCCCTCGGGGAAATGCGGGGGAATTTTTTAGTTATTCTTCTCACTATTCTTGCAATTTGCACAGTTGACTTCTTTATCTTTTCTATGGTGAAGTTTGCCTTGCCATTACTTTGTATAAACAACCCTAGGACTCGTATTTGATCTTTTTCGGGTATTGTGTAATCTCCAAGCCTAATGTTTATTGCCCCTGGGCTTACATAGCGGGTGCCGTGGATTCGGATAACTTCGGATTTTTCTGGTGCGCATTGTAACTCATTTTGTGCAGCCAGGTTTTCCACCAAATTTGTAGCCCTTTGAAGTACCTCTTCTTTTGCAGCCAGTGATCCTTTAGTAGCCCAGATTGTTATATCGTCGGCGTAAAGGGTAAAGCCTATGTCGGGAATGGTTTGCAGTTTTTTTGCGATTTTTATTATGGTAATGTTAAAAAGCAGGGGGGAGATTACGGAGCCCTGAGGCGTCCCTTGGTTGGGCATAGGAAAGGGATTGGATCGAATGTCTCCTATTCCTATGGACGCGGTGCGATCAGATAGGAAGACTTTTACATAATTGTATGCTCGCTCCCCACAATGCAGTTCATTCAGTGCCTCCGAGATGGCCTAGTGTGAGACATGATCGAAGGCACCTTTCAGATCTAAGGCTAGAACGAGGTGTTCGCCTCGCTTGGGGATGTTTTGCAGCACTTCCTCTCGGAGTATTAGGAAGGCGTCTTGTGTGGAAAGTCCCGTCCTAAAGCCCAGCATGATATGCGGTATCATGTCGTTATCCTCTAGATACTTGACTAGTCTGTTCGCGAAGATTCTTTCAAACACCTTCCCCAAGCAGGACGAAAGGGATATGGGCCTGAGAGCATCAATTTCTGGTGGTTTTCCTTGTTTCGGAATTGTGGCTACGTCCGAATGTATCCATTCCGGCGGGACTTCGCCCTTTGTCCATAATTGCTCGTTGAGGTACTCAGTCAGCTCCTCCACCTGGGGATCGCCGAGATTTTGGATCATTGAGTTTGTTATGCCATCAAAACCTGGTGTCGTGTTCTTCTTCGCTGCTAACATTGCACTGTAAACCTCTTCCCTTGAGATTTCCTTATCTGGGAGCTCATTTGGTCTACCTTTGTACGCTCCGGTGAAAGGCATTGGGAGCAGTGTTTCAGTTAGTTTGTAAGTTCTTCGAGAAGGGCATCATTGCTGCCCTAAAAGGTATAAGCAATTCGTTTCAGTAGGTGATTGCTTGCGTTTTTTGTTGCGAGAGGGTCGAGCATACTTCGAAGCAGTGCCCAGGTTTTGGAGGCGCTCAAGGTGCCTTGCAGAGACTCGCACAAATGATTCCAATTTTGTCTCGCTAAAACGTCTGCGTATTCTCTCGCGTTTTTGGTGATTTGTGTGATTCGTTTTTGCGGTTTTCTGTTTTTCTTCTGCCTTTTTCACCGCCTTGTTAGGCCGTGTCTTGCCTCCCACAGATGGGCTAGATGGGAGTCGATGTTTGGAGTTTGTGTCGTTCTTTGTAGGGTTTGGGTAACGCTGAGGTATTTATTCTTGAGCCGAACGCACCAATCCTTGATATCCTTAATAGGTGTGATTTTCTGTGAGCTGTCGGTATCGTTGGTTAGTTGTTCTCTGAATTTCCTCCAATCGGTGATCTTGACTACCCCCAAATTTCTCCCGAGTTTGGCTGTTGAGACTGAAATGCTGATAATGGCGTGGTCACTGCCCAAATTTTCTCCTAAGTTCGTCCATGTGACGTCCTCGTCCGTCTTTACTAAAGTTAAGTCTGGGCATGTGTCACTGGCTCGTTCCCCGCCTGCTCTGGTAGGCTGATTGGGATCAGTGATGAAGGTTGACTTGCAGGCTTCGGCTGCAGAGATAATGCTCTCTCCCTTTTTCGTGTTGCGCTTATAGCCCCATTCTCTATGGGGGGCATGGAAATCGCCTGCAATGATGACTTGATTGCCCTTGTATTTTGTAATGGTTTCTCGGAAGAGCTTCTCGAAATTGTCGTCCCGACTGGATGACGGACTGTAGATGTTAAGGACGAAGGTGCTTTTTTTCCCTCTTTTTGTCGGGATTAGCTCTACAAGAAGGGCATGTGACCTGGTCTTTTCGAGCTTGTGTTCTATAGCTGTCACGTTTTTCTTGACCAAGGTGGCTATACGCGTCGCTTCATTTTCCTTTATGGTGTAGTATCCCAGTAACCTAGGGTTTTGCCAACTTCCTGTAGACAGATTATGTCTGGTTGGATGGGGGCTGCTTCAATGTATTTTTCTAAACTGTGTTGCTTGCGCTGTAGGCTTCGGCAATTCCATTGCCAGATTTCTAGTTTTGTGTTGACAGTGGGTGCTTTATTATTCATCGTCAGTGGAGCTGAAGTCAGTGTCGTCTGCATTGGGGTCTATTACCTGCATTTTTTCGTTTCTTGGAAGCTCGGGCATTTCCAGTTTGCACTTGCCGTCCAGATTTCTAGTTTTGGGTAAATCAATTTGTCTCTGAATGGTGTCGAAACGGCTGTTTATTATTTCTAACAATTGGGTTAGGAAAAGCCCTATACCGCTCGGATCCTTCAAAGAAACTTCTGGGACGGTAGGCTGAGGTAGTTGGGAATGATGCCTTTGGGGGAAAGACATAGTGTTAGTAGCCGGGGGCTGCATGCAAGAGTGTGCCCTTTCCTAGTAGGCTGCATAAGCTGTTGTTTGAGGTTTTCTATCTCAAGTTTCTGTTTCTCTATTTGCGCTTTGAGGTTCTCAAATAACTGTTCTTGTCCAGACTGACGTGTGGCTACTTTCGTGTTCTTGGTGGCTAGGGAGGCAGCTGCCTTGGACCCGCTCACCTGTTGTTGTTGCGTGGGTTCTCCACAGTCGTTGTCCTTGACTTTGGATGTTTTCGGTTTGCCCTCCTTCTGTTTTGGTGTTGAGGCGAGGTGGTGTTTTTTCGGAGACTCCGCCCTGGACTGAGACCTGTCCCTTTTTCTATCCTTCTCTTCAAGGCCTGGCCATTCGGAGCTGAACCATCTAAGATGTTGTTCATGTTCCTTGGTGATATGTCGACGTGATTTACGGTTGTTTTGGTCTCCTTCTGGCGTACGTGGTTTTTTTAAGTTTTCGTGGACATTCTACAGCACTGGTTCGTGTAATGGAAAGGACGAGGCATATTCTCCCCAAAAAAGTCAACATACTGCACTACAACGCTTTGTTGTACTCCATCTCGCCATACTGCAACTTATTTGGGGGTGCGACAGGAATCACTAATGTAAAAACTACACCTGCTTTAAAACAGATCAATTCGGTGTATTTCAAAGGTACCCTTTCCTTCGCCTGCCAGCCAGCTTTTTTTAATTATGACATTATCCCCGTAATTTTATTATAGTATTACCGGCTCCTGATAACGTACAGATCCTTCTCTACTAAAAATGATGACTTCATTCCACGTTTATCAAAATTACCTGGAAAGAGGTTAACTCGTCCAACAAAACATGCACTGAAATGGTTTGTACCTACGCCCCGAACCAGTTATGACACAGAATCGTTAACCCATAGTTTTTCGGTCTTGCTTAACCAGCTCCACTGAGAAAATTTTGATGTAACTTGTCATCCCAACCATACCTCGGCAAAGTTGGCGCGGCTCACACAAACTCACTCACAACTTTTTTTTTCAATCACCACTCACTCAAACTCAAACTCAATGCAGAAGAGAACATCTGCGCTCCCTCAAACTCAAACTCACAGTGAGCGCGAAACTCAGAACTAACTCGGACTCAAAACTCAAAATGTACTCAGAACTCAAAATGTACTCAAACTCAAAATGTACTCAGTACTCAAAATGAACTCAGTACTCAAAACGTACTCAGTACTCAATGTATCAAACTCAAAATGTACTCAAAACTGAATGTACTCAAACCTCAAAATATACGCAGACTGATAATGTACTCAGTTCTTAAAATGTACTCAAGACTGAAAATGTACTCAGTACTCAAAATGTACTCAAATTCAAAATGTACTCAGTACTCAAAATCTACTCTAACTCAAAATGTACTCAAAACTCAAAATTAACTCAGAACTCAAAATGGACAGAAAACTCAAAATGAATTCAGAACTCAAATGAACTCACAAATCTCTCCTGCCAGAAATTTACTAGATGAACTCTGATTTTGTTAGCATTCAGAGTTTTAAAATTCATGCGCGGTAAAAATATGAAGTGTGCACTTTCGCGAGCTCATACTCTTGAATTCGGTACGACATGACACTGTAACTCCTGTGAGGTCGGAAACAATTTTTGTTGCAGATTTAATACATCTATACCTGCTGGCCATGATGATTAGCGCTGGTTGCAGCAATTGTACGTATATATTGGATACCAAACTCTTGTTGTAGGTTCCGTGTTCGTGTTCGTGACAGAGGTGCTCCAGACTCGATGGTGTGCTCGGGCCCTGGGGCGAAACCAACAAGATTGGGCGAGGGGACCTGCGATCACTGCTCAGTTCATTTACTTTAAAGCTTTGAGGATTACGGTTCTGTGCATTCTTTCTCTGCATCCTCAAAAAACGCCTTGTGTCAAAGCGAATTGTCCCCGCGAATCTCTGAAGCGCGAGGCTTTCATTGATATGCCTTTGCTTTTTTAATGTGTAGCAGTCTTTACCGAGTACCCCCTCCCCCAGCCCCGGCCGGGATCGTGTAACGGCCTGCTCTTCCACAAACATGCAGATATTACCGAAGTTCAACCTGTAATCATTATAAAAGCGTAAATGTAGATATTTCATCAAACAAAATTTTAGAAAAAGATAAAAAAGAAATAACAAACAAATATCGAAAATGGCGAACCGTGTAACAGGGGAATCAAGGATAGCCACAGATTGGATTAAAATTCAAAGTGATGTGCCCCTAAGGCATGTGGGGTATCAAATTGAAGGTCTCGAGGAGGGAAATCACGTGGGAAAACAAGAAATGCTTCGTAGTCATAATCATGACTTAGTTATCGTAAGTAACAATAAAGGTTGGACTTCATAATGATGACCTGTAGGCGTACGGGGTCTCAAATTAAATGTTTCGATTAGGGATATAACGTTGGACAAATAAGAAATACACCCTGGTAGTTATAATGACATAGTAATGCTGAATCATACAATGATTTAAAATTTATTGGGATGTCGCTAGTGGGTCCCCCCAGACCGAATTGAAGATCTCGGTGCGGGTATTCGCATGGGATAAAAAAAATGCTTCCTGGTTACAATCGTGACAAAGTCATAGTGAGTCATAGATATGGCTAACAGTCAAAGTGATGTGCGGTAGGGCGTGTGAGGTGTCAAATTGAAGGTCTCAAGGAGAATAATCACGCGAGACAAATAAATATTCCTCCTGGTCATAATCATGACATTGTCATGATGAGTCATCGTTTGGGTTAAAAATAACTGTGATGCCGCCGTGAGGTATTGGGTGGCAAATTGAATATCTTGATGAGGGGAATCACTTTGGACAAATAAGAGATCCTTCCTCGTTATCATCATGCGATAGTCATGGTAAGTCATAAATTAGGTTGAAATTCAAAGACATTTCGAGAGTGTGTGGCGATTATATTAAATGTTTCGATAAATAAAATCATGTGGGGCAGATAAAAAAAAGGGCCTCCTGCTGATCAGTACTAGTTAGGGCTAAAATGCACAAATTCATCGCAGATGCTAGAACGTAGCACAAAAAGAATTGTGGTGTCAAAGAGAAGGGTTTGAAGGAGAAAATTGACACTGGGCAATGGCAGCATCGTAAGATAATTATGTGCACTAACTTCATAACTAAAAATTCGGAGTTGTGTCGTAAGCTCATCGGGGCTGTACAATCATTGGTTTCCGTGTCGGGATTCACGTGTGGCTAAGCGAACACATGCTACTTTGTAATGGCAAGTTAAGTTTTCAATGGCGGCAATATTTTAAGCGCGAAGCTCCAAAGGGGGAACATTCATTTATTTCACCTCTACATTATCCCCATCATAAAACACTTACAGGAACACTTCGTCTTCTTCTGGACTGACAATCATCATCGTTGGTTCCTGGACCGGTGTTCGGAGACGGCTGTGTCGTAGAATAAATATCCTACTTCACCAAGTAACCAAGTACCCAAGGCCATTGCAATTCAAAAAACCACATCTGGTTCTCCAGAGGGATCAATCGTGCTTGCGGCATTTGACCAGGCCATCTTTAAAACGTGGCTTGGTCGACACTCTGCGGCTCGCAATGTCTAGAAAAAAGCTCGCGTAGCCACCAAAACAACGCTGTTGAACAGCCACAGGGGCAAGTTGGAAATGAAAATAGGGAAAACTTTTAGATGCGACTGCACCTCATTCACTCGCCTTGTCCCTCCATACGGCGTTGTCCGTCCACACCGCTCCCCCTACACTACAAAAAAAATAGTTAGCGGTGCCAGGTTTTGATCCCACGACCCTGTGGGTGGAACGCGAGGTACATGGTGCTCTTCCAACTGCGCCACAAAAGGGAGACAGAATCAAATGCTACGAACGCGCTTTATATTCTTGATTCTTTGAAACTACGTCAACAAGCTACTGATACAACGCATAATGGGACAATGATTAACTCTTGCAATAAAAGAAAAGAAGCTCCCACTTACAGCAACAATGATGGAGTAAAGTTCGTTGCGACAGCGAAGCCCCAAGCACAACACTTAGAGAGATTGACCAAGATTGGCCAATAAAACATAATAATAATCACAAAACATAATAATTATACGCGTTCCCGACACATTTCACGCGATTTCAGAATCAATCCAACGGCAACACCAAGTGAACCCCAGGATGCGTCGCATCTAAACAGGGTTCCCCTCGCGGGGAGTTGGGCGCAATTTTTTTAATGTCGGGATGGGTGAACATCTCCAGCCAATCTCTGCTCACTGTACCCCACTTCTATAACTTGTATAGACTAGAATTGTGCCGGGTCGGCCATTTTCCAAGGATCGAGGCAGCACATGGCGGGCATTTCGTGGGCACTGCGGGGTGTGCGGACGACGTCGCATTCTCACGCGGTGGCTGCGTGCCGCGAGTGAATATCAGACGTCCACGAGGCATCGAAAACCGGTAAGTGTCATTTATTCATTACGACAGCAGCGCCAAGTTCAAGAGGGCCTTAAAGAGAACGTTAAAACTGTCCGAGAACTGTCAGATTTTCCCATAAATTCTGCCGCCACCCCGCTCAGGCGGTGGCCCACCCCACAAGCGCTTTGTGCTGACGGGGGTTCCTGTGAGGCTACCTTTAACCGTGCAAGCAGGACGCCCGACTTTTTATACACCATTGATATTTATTTTCTTAATTCGGGGCAAGTTGCCGTCATTGCCTTTACTTGGCAATGTGCAGGAGCTACTCATCCGGGCGTGATTACTCCATTGTTGGCTGCGCCAATCAGCGTTAGTGCAAAGGGCTCGTGCAAGAAAGGTGTGAACTGCACCACAACAAAAGAAGTGTCTGCATGTACGGAATCTATTCGCTGCACAAATTTCCTGCGTCCCTTGAGTACCACCGCGAATTGGCCGCCGTGCCAAGTCGGAAAGATTTCCAAGCAATAAAATTTGTCAGAATACGTACGGGCGTACGCTGCTTCCAGATCACTGTTTATTCACCCAAATGTTCAGTCCCTATCGCACGTTTTTGTTCTCTGGAGGTATGTTCTGTTCAGCTCGTCGACGGGCAGCCGACAAACATCATCCGGACACCTGTGCTGCAGATCAGGTATGCGAAAAAGTTGAGCCGAAAGCGAAATAAAGCGTCGCGGTGGAGGAGAACGCCCAGTTGTGTCAGGAAATAGCTGTTTGCGGTTCTCACCCGCCGCTGAAGCCCTAAAGTTCTTCTAAGCAAGCAAACGGCCGTGAAATCTTGGTGTATCAAATAGGTTGCCCCTGTTTGGCAGCAGGAAATAGTGTCATGAGTCGACAAATATTTTACTTTTATGAGCACGTACGTCGACGACCTGCACAGTTAAAGGAGTATTTCCTGGCCTTGTTTATTATCCAACCCATTATGAGGTATTGAAGCACGCAATATATGTCAACACGTTCGCGCACCGACAGCGGCAAGCCATGCTTGGCAATTTGCACTATCGCGCGCGCGATCAAAGGCATTCGCTGATTGCGTCAAGCCAGTTACTTCTTAGCGTGTATATAGGAGGCATATCAGCACAATTGTTCCTAAGCTGTTTCATGAGAACGCAGGCTTGTTGACAGATGTTGAGTGCTGCAATGTGTCGAACCAACCACGCTTTCAAGATGGCGTACCAACAATTACGAGTACATTTATATCTATGGGGCACTGAATACGACTTTTTTTACTTAACTGTTCATTATCAGTGCCATGAATACCGATGGTTGCATCCGATCCACCTTCCTTCACCGATACAATATTTAGATACCCTACGCGCCCTATCGGCATCACTTTGAATTTTAACACAATCATTGACTAGCCATGACTATATCATGATGCTAAGGAGGACGCATTTCTTTATTTATTCCACGCAATTCCTCTCATCGAGGCCTTTAACTTCATACCCAACAAGCCCTACTGGCGTCACTCTACATTTTCACTCAATCTAGGACTCACCATGACTATCTCATAACTATGACCAGAAAGCATTTTTATAGTTGTCCCACGTAATTCCCCTGAACGAGACATTTAATTTGATACCCCACACACCCTTGCAGGATCATTTAGAATTTTAATCAAATCTGACTTACCATGACTGTATGCAGGACGCATTATATGCCCCAAGTGATTCCCCTAATTGAAACCTTGAATTTGATACCCCGTTTTCTTTAGCGGCCTCACCTTGAATTTTAACCCAATCTATGACTCACCATGACTATCTCATAATTAGAACAACGAAGTCTTTTTTTATTTGTCTCACGTGATTCCCCTCATCAAGATCGCAAATTTGAAACCCTACACGCCCGAGCGGGGTCACTTTGAATTTTAACTCAATACAAACTCGTCATGACTATCTCATGACTATAACTAGGAACCATTTTTATATGTGTACGTCATTCCCCTCATCGAGACCATTAATTTAATACCCAACACACACTAGTGGCATCAATTTGAATGTTATTTCAAACAGTGACTAACCATGGCTATCTCATAATACAGCCATACCGCATTTTTTGTCCCGTGTGATTTCCCTCATCTCAACCTTAAAATGATGCCACAAGGGTGTGCGGGGCATCAAATTGGAATTTTAACCCAATTTATGACCTATTAAGAATATCTCATATGATAATGCCAGCATTTCTGCATTTGTGCGCCGTGATACTCTTCATCGAGACCTTTCATTTCACACGCCACACACCCTTGTGCTACGAATTTGAATTTTATTTCAATATGACTAGCCATAAATAGGTCATAATATAACTTGACGCATTTTTTTTCACGTGATTGCCCTCATCTAGGCCGTGAATATGATTCCCCACACTCCCTCGTGGCATCAAATTGAAGTTTAACCCAGTCTAAAACTCATTATGACTGTCTGCGTACTATACACAGGAAACAGGAAGCATTTTTTTAATTTACATCGTGTAATTCTAATTACATCGTGTAATTAACTTAATCCCTTACATGCCTCAGCGACATCTGTTTGAATTTTTACACAATCTATCTCATAATGCGGTCATTATTTTACCTAAACGGGCGTCGCCCACTCAGTTCAGTCGACAACTCATGTGAAACAGCGGAGGGGACAGCCGCCACCACTCCATCCCGGTTCTCACTTCTTCCTTTTTCACCCTAGCAAATCAATCCGTTAACAGAAGCAGGTGAACTACCAGCAATAAAGCACCGCCATCTGCTTTTTTATCACCCTCTGCCACCTTCTCAGAGGATTCATCAAGAGGAAAAGGTGCGATAACCTTTTCTTATGGCCTCACCAGTCGGTTATTATTAACACGCCCAGCCGCTAAATCAGACACCCCCAACACCTCCCCACAAGCCCATCATGCGCATCGTGACTGCTGCCGTACCCGCAGCTAACCTGATGTGACGCTCGTTAAATGGGTTAGTCACAAAGCCATAATAAGCTGGGTCCACGCAGAGCTTGGAAGAAATGAGATACACTGAGGCGGGTGAAAAACATTAACAATTAGTTTAATGGAGTGCCTCAGTGGTGCCGGCTCTCTCACCAGGTTGGGCGGAATCGTTCGGGTTGCAGGGGGGTCAGTTGTCGAGGGGACGCCGACGGGCCAAGTGGGTCTCGGGGCCAGGAGATGGATGCAGTGCGAGGCCGGTGCTCGGCGAGCTCGAGTTGTAGGCCGCGGTAAGGACGAGGAGGCTGGGTAGGGTGGAGTTGTAGACCGGGGAAGAAAACGCTGGCAGCGAGCGGGCTCCTGGGAGGGACGCGCTTTCGAACTGCTCCTACGGCTGCGTCCGAATGGCAAGATGGTCGCCGCAAGTCTAACCTCAATCCCCTCCGTTCGCTCCACTTTATCTGCTCCTCTTCAGACGTCCGAGCAGCGGCGGGTAAAAGGGGTAGAAGGGCCGGCTTCAAGCGGCGGTGGACGACGTGGCTGCCACCCACCAAGGACGCGTCTAGCGGAGGGAAGCTTGGCTTGCCCCTAGGCAAAGAGGAACCATGTGTCCTTAGCGGGAAGTTTTCCCTCACGGGAAAACTTCCTGCGGCCAAAGTTCTTCCATCAGTTCGGAGTAGTCCGCAGCACACACGACCGTCACACTGAATAGCGAGCCCTAAGGAGCAGATAAAATTTAAACGCCAGCCATATCTGCCTCGTAGTACTCAGAACTCAAAATGTACTCAAAACTCAAAATGTACTCAAAACTCAAAATGTACTGAGTACTCAAATTGTACTCATACCCAAAATGTACTCAAAACTCAAAATGAATTCAGAACTCACTCGGTCTCAGGCGTACTGAAACTCAGTCGGCCTCAAACCCCCTCAAGCTCAAACTTACTATGCTACACTAGCCTCGCGCTCACTCGAGCTCAAACTCACGTGTGAGTTTGAGTCAAAGTGAGTCTGAGTGAGTGGACTCATCAGTGATTCCGCCGACCTCTGATCCCAAGACATAATAGATTGGATTGCAAGCAATCATGTAGCGGCGCTTTAGCTCACATATTCTTTGAAATCTCTGTGTTCTTTGGATCTATCAGAGTGATTTTTTTTAATTTTTATGCTCAATACAGTTTTTTTCCGGGCGAAAGCAACTAGGTTTTTCAAAACCAAAAGGGTTTAATACGCCTGTGTTTGTATATGCTTTTGATGTTTTGAAGGCAGCGTTATGTACTATCCTAAACAATGTTTTATACAATTCAGTTTATGATATCTATAATGAATTTAAAACGAAACGTCTGGCATGTTTTATCGTGCATTCCCCCCTTGGCGCTGCCGCAGCATTCATTGCTTTGCAGTCACAATATTATCGGGTGTAGACAACAGAGTCCTTATTTCTGCTTTCTAGCGGATCTTCTTTCCATGAGACACTTTGTGCAGGTCGGGAATGACGTTTATACGCCCTCGCTTCATCTACTGGGTCTGCGGCACAGCCTTCGATGTCATCGATTTTAACACTCCGCAATAATTAAAAGTAAAGTCCGCCAGTACCCTGCGCTAAAAATCTTATCTGCTTGTGCCTGCAGACTCTTGAACATCATGTGATGACACGAACGGAGCATTGCACTCGTCCTGGACGCTAGGTCTACGCCTCGCTTGACGAGCTCCGTGTGGGTGGACGAGAAAGGCAAAAAACCATTCTGGCTTCTGGGCGCATACGTCCCGCATACATGGCGATCAATAAAAGGTCAGCTCATACCCAGGAACCGCATGTCACCCCACGCGGGGACTTCCGTGGTGAGAACGAAGACAAGACACCAAGAAGTTTCTGCGTATGCACTGTCCGTGCCCCCCCCTTCTTTCTAAACACTACTACGTAATATTCGCAAAACAAGCCAAACGTTTGGCGCCAGGCAAAGAGCCTCAGGTAGTTAGATTATTCTGCGCACGCCTCATAGCCCCGGAGTTGTTCCTGCACGCAAACCACATTTCTTTCCGCATTCGCAATTTCATTGTTTATTTCACAAGCTGTGTGCATCGCAGTGAACACTAGACTGTTCTCAACAATGCACCCGCATCAGCGCGTCTAACTCTACTGTGGCCGGCTAAAAGAAAGAGGCGATAGGCATTGGGGTTTTCAACGTACGTTTCCGTCCCCCTTATCAGCACGTGGAAACGAAAGGCCCGAACTCATATTCTGGCATTTTCTCAGCCGCCCAGCTTAGAATGTGACAGTCAGTTAGACGCGCTGATGCGGGTGCATTTTTTAAAAGGAAGGCGAATCACGCAACTTGCGAAATGAACGATAGCATACATTGCGTGAAAGGCCACAACGGGACGTCTCCGTATGGCAACGCCACCAGTGATTAACGACGGTGACTCATGAGGAGCGCGGTCAGGGCTTCGCCTCGTGGTCCTCATTTAGGATCTCGGAGGTCGCAAATACACGCGCGATTGAAGTAGTAATAGCACTCGAACTTTTAATATGAGACGTTAGCACCCGTGGCCTATGTAGACGAAATGCGTGGTAAGGAAAGAAAAACCAATGTAAGCTGCTACCGAGTTCTTTATGGGCACCGTAAATTTGTCGCTTTTTCCTGG